>NW_027394311.1:0-105722 GCF_049309525.1 Garra rufa | reverse complement strand
TGTGCTGTGAAAAGCCGTTTTCTGACATTTCAGGCTCTAACTTCAAAAATCATGCAAAACACGTCTAACACCTTCAGATATGTTTCTCTGTGTTGCAAAATAGGTTTTATTCATGCACAGACTTCAATTTTAATTTTGGACCGAGTTTCAGCTTGCATTGCCTGAACCAAGTTTGTTATGTGCTGAAAAGCCGTTTTCTGACATTTCAGGCTCTAACTTCAAAAATCATGCAAAACACTTCTAACACCTTCAGATATGTTTCTCTGTGTTGCAAAATAGGTTTTATTCATGCACAGACTGCAATTTTAATATTGGACCGAGTTTCAGCCTGCATTGCCAGAAGGAAGTTTGTTCTGCGCTGAAACGCTGTTTTCTGACATTTCAGGCTCTAACTTAAAAAATCATGCAAAACACTTCTAACACCTTCAGATATGTTTCTCTGTGTTGCAAAATAGGTTTTATTCATGCACAGACTGCAATTTTAATTTTGGACCGAGTTTCAGCTTGCATTGCCTGAACCAAGTTTGTTATATGCTGAAAAGCCGTTTTCTGACATTTCAGGCTCTAACTTCAAAAATCATGCAAAACACTTCTAACACCTTCAGATATGTTTCTCTGTGTTGCAAAATAGGTTTTATTCATGCACAGACTGCAATTTTAATATTGGACCGAGTTTCAGCTTGCATTGCCTGAATCAAGTTTGTTATGTGCTGAAAAGCCGTTTTCTGACATTTCAGGCTCTAACTTCAAAAATCATGCAAAACACTTCTAACAACTTCAGATATGTTTCTCTGTGTTGCAAAATAGGTTTTAGTCATGCAAAGAGTGTAAATTTAAAGTGGGACAGAGATTCAGCTTGCATTGCATGAACCAAGTTTGTTATGTGCTGAAACGCCGTTTTATCATGCAAAACACTTCTAACACCTTCAGATATGTTTCTCTGTGTTGCAAAATAGGTTTTATTCATGCACAGACTGATATTTTAAATTGGGACCAAGATTCAGCTTGCATTGCTGGAACCAAGTTTGTTCTGCGCTGAAACGCTGTTTTCTGACATTTCAGGCTCTAACTTCAAAAATCATGCAAAACACTTCTAACACCTTCAGATATGTTTCTCTGTGTTGCAAAGTAGGTTTTATTCATGCACAGACTGATATTTTAAAGTGGGACCAAGATTCAGCTTGCATTGCTGGAACCAAGTTTGTTCTGCGCTGAAACGCTGTTTTCTGACACTTCAGGCTCTAACTTCAAAAATCATGCAAAACACTTCTAACACCTTCAGATATGTTTCTCTGTGTTGCAAAATAGGTTTTATTCATGCACAGACTGCAATATTAAAGTGGGACCAAGATTCAGCTTGCAATGCTTGAAACAAGTTTGTTCTGCACTGAAACGCTGTTTCCTGACATTTCAGGCTCTAACTTCAAAAATCATGCAAAACACTTCTAACACCTTCAGATATGTTTCTCTGTGTTGCAAAATAGGTTTTATTCATGCACAGACTGCAATATTAAAGTGGGACCAAGATTCAGCTTGCAATGCTTGAAACAAGTTTGTTCTGCACTGAAACGCTGTTTCCTGACATTTCAGGCTCTAACTTCAAAAATCATGCAAAACACTTCTAACACCTTCAGATATGTTTCTCTGTGTTGCAAAATAGGTTTTATTCATGCACAGACTGATATTTTAAAGTGGGACCAAGATTCAGCTTGCATTGCTGGAACCAAGTTTGTTCTGCGCTGAAACGCTGTTTTCTGACATTTCAGGCTCTAACTTCAAAAATCATGCAAAACACTTCTAACACCTTCAGATATGTTTCTCTGTGTTGCAAAATAGGTTTTATTCATGCACAGACTGATATTTTAAAGTGGGACCAAGATTCAGCTTGCATTGCTGGAACAAAGTTTGTACTGCGCTGAAACGCTGTTTTCTGACATTTCAGGCTCTAACTTCAAAAATCATGCAAAACACTTCTAACACCTTCAGATATGTTTCTCTGTGTTGCAAAATAGGTTTTATTCATGCACAGACTGCAATATTAAAGTGGGAGAGAGATTCAGCTTGCATTGCTTGAAACAAGTTTGTTCTGCACTGAAACGCTGTTTCCTGACATTTCAGGCTCTAACTTCAAAAATCATGCAAAACACTTCTAACACGTTCAGATATGTTTCTCTGTGTTGCAAAATAGGTTTTATTCATGCACAGACTGATATTTTAAAGTGGGACCAAGATTCAGCTTGCATTGCTGGAACCAAGTTTTATCTGCGCTGAAACGCTGTTTTCTGACACTTCAGGCTCTAACTTCAAAAATCATGCAAAACACTTCTAACACCTTCAGATATGTTTCTCTGTGTTGCAAAATAGGTTTTATTCATGCACAGACTGATATTTTAAATTGGGACCAAGATTCATCTTGCATTGCTGGAACCAAGTTTGTTCTGCGCTGAAACGCTGTTTTCTGACATTTCAGGCTCTAACTTCAAAAATCATGCAAAACACTTCTAACACCTTCAGATATGTTTCTCTGTGTTGCAAAATAGGTTTTATTCATGCACAGACTGATATTTTAAAGTGGGACCAAGATTCAGCTTGCATTGCTGGAACCAAGTTTCTTCTGCGCTGAAACGCTGTTTTCTGACATTTCAGGCTCTAACTTCAAAAATTATGCAAAACACTTCTAACACCTTCAGATATGTTTCTCTGTGTTGCAAAATAGGTTTTATTCATGCACAGACTGATATTTTAAAGTGGGACCAAGATTCAGCTTGCATTGCTGGAACCAAGTTTGTTCTGCGCTGAAACGCTGTTTTCTGACATTTCAGGCTCTAACTTCAAAAATCATGCAAAACACTTCTAACACCTTCAGATATGTTTCTCTGTGTTGCAAAATAGGTTTTATTCATGCACAGACTGCAATATTAAAGTGGGACAGAGATTCAGCTTGCATTGCTTGAAACAAGTTTGTTCTGCACTGAAACGCTGTTTCCTGACATTTCAGGCTCTAACTTCAAAAATCATGCAAAACACTTCTAACACCTTCAGATATGTTTCTCTGTGTTGCAAAATAGGTTTTATTCATGCACAGACTGCAATTTTAATATTGGACCGAGTTTCAGCTTGCATTGCCTGAACCAAGTTTGTTATGTGCTGAAAAGCCGTTTTCTGACATTTCAGGCTCTAACTTCAAAAATCATGCAAAACACGTCTAACACCTTCAGATATGTTTCTCTGTGTTGCAAAATAGGTTTTATTCATGCACAGACTTCAATTTTAATTTTGGACCGAGTTTCAGCTTGCATTGCCTGAACCAAGTTTGTTATGTGCTGAAAAGCCGTTTTCTGACATTTCAGGCTCTAACTTCAAAAATCATGCAAAACACTTCTAACACCTTCAGATATGTTTCTCTGTGTTGCAAAATAGGTTTTATTCATGCACAGACTGCAATTTTAATATTGGACCGAGTTTCAGCCTGCATTGCCAGAAGGAAGTTTGTTCTGCGCTGAAACGCAGTTTTCTGACATTTCAGGCTCTAACTTAAAAAATCATGCAAAACACTTCTAACACCTTCAGATATGTTTCTCTGTGTTGCAAAATAGGTTTTATTCATGCACAGACTGATATTTTAAAGTGGGACCAAGATTCAGCTTGCATTGCTGGAACCAAGTTTGTTCTGCGCTGAAACGCTGTTTTCTGACACTTCAGGCTCTAACTTCAAAAATCATGCAAAACACTTCTAACACCTTCAGATATGTTTCTCTGTGTTGCAAAATAGGTTTTATTCATGCACAGACTGCAATATTAAAGTGGGACCAAGATTCAGCTTGCAATGCTTGAAACAAGTTTGTTCTGCACTGAAACGCTGTTTCCTGACATTTCAGGCTCTAACTTCAAAAATCATGCAAAACACTTCTAACACCTTCAGATATGTTTCTCTGTGTTGCAAAATAGGTTTTATTCATGCACAGACTGATATTTTAAAGTGGGACCAAGATTCAGCTTGCATTGCTGGAACCAAGTTTGTTCTGCGCTGAAACGCTGTTTTCTGACATTTCAGGCTCTAACTTCAAAAATCATGCAAAACACTTCTAACACCTTCAGATATGTTTCTCTGTGTTGCAAAATAGGTTTTATTCATGCACAGACTGCAATATTAAAGTGGGAGAGAGATTCAGCTTGCATTGCTTGAAACAAGTTTGTTCTGCACTGAAACGCTGTTTCCTGACATTTCAGGCTCTAACTTCAAAAATCATGCAAAACACTTCTAACACGTTCAGATATGTTTCTCTGTGTTGCAAAATAGGTTTTATTCATGCACAGACTGATATTTTAAAGTGGGACCAAGATTCAGCTTGCATTGCTGGAACCAAGTTTTATCTGCGCTGAAACGCTGTTTTCTGACACTTCAGGCTCTAACTTCAAAAATCATGCAAAACACTTCTAACACCTTCAGATATGTTTCTCTGTGTTGCAAAATAGGTTTTATTCATGCACAGACTGATATTTTAAATTGGGACCAAGATTCATCTTGCATTGCTGGAACCAAGTTTGTTCTGCGCTGAAACGCTTTTTTCTGACATTTCAGGCTCTAACTTCAAAAATCATGCAAAACACTTCTAACACCTTCAGATATGTTTCTCTGTGTTGCAAAATAGGTTTTATTCATGCACAGACTGATATTTTAAAGTGGGACCAAGATTCAGCTTGCATTGCTGGAACCAAGTTTCTTCTGCGCTGAAACGCTGTTTTCTGACATTTCAGGCTCTAACTTCAAAAATTATGCAAAACACTTCTAACACCTTCAGATATGTTTCTCTGTGTTGCAAAATAGGTTTTATTCATGCACAGACTGATATTTTAAAGTGGGACCAAGATTCAGCTTGCATTGCTGGAACCAAGTTTGTTCTGCGCTGAAACGCTGTTTTCTGACATTTCAGGCTCTAACTTCAAAAATCATGCAAAACACTTCTAACACCTTCAGATATGTTTCTCTGTGTTGCAAAATAGGTTTTATTCATGCACAGACTGCAATATTAAAGTGGGACAGAGATTCAGCTTGCATTGCTTGAAACAAGTTTGTTCTGCACTGAAACGCTGTTTCCTGACATTTCAGGCTCTAACTTCAAAAATCATGCAAAACACTTCTAACACCTTCAGATATGTTTCTCTGTGTTGCAAAATAGGTTTTATTCATGCACAGACTGCAATTTTAATATTGGACCGAGTTTCAGCTTGCATTGCCTGAACCAAGTTTGTTATGTGCTGAAAAGCCGTTTTCTGACATTTCAGGCTCTAACTTCAAAAATCATGCAAAACACGTCTAACACCTTCAGATATGTTTCTCTGTGTTGCAAAATAGGTTTTATTCATGCACAGACTTCAATTTTAATTTTGGACCGAGTTTCAGCTTGCATTGCCTGAACCAAGTTTGTTATGTGCTGAAAAGCCGTTTTCTGACATTTCAGGCTCTAACTTCAAAAATCATGCAAAACACTTCTAACACCTTCAGATATGTTTCTCTGTGTTGCAAAATAGGTTTTATTCATGCACAGACTGCAATTTTAATATTGGACCGAGTTTCAGCCTGCATTGCCAGAAGGAAGTTTGTTCTGCGCTGAAACGCAGTTTTCTGACATTTCAGGCTCTAACTTAAAAAATCATGCAAAACACTTCTAACACCTTCAGATATGTTTCTCTGTGTTGAAAAATAGGTTTTATTCATGCACAGACTGCAATTTTAATTTTGGACCAAGTTTCAGCTTGCATTGCCTGAACCAAGTTTGTTATGTGCTGAAAAGCCGTTTTCTGACATTTCAGGCTCTAACTTCAAAAATCATGCAAAACACTTCTAACACCTTCAGATATGTTTCTCTGTGTTGCAAAATAGGTTTTATTCATGCACAGACTGCAATTTTAATATTGGACCGAGTTTCAGCCTGCATTGCCAGAAGCAAGTTTGTTCTGCGCTGAAACGCTGTTTTCTGACATTTCAGGCTCTAACTTAAAAAATCATGCAAAACACTTCTAACACCTTAAGACATGTTTCTCTGTGTTGCAAAATAGGTTTTATTCATGCACAGGCTGCAATTTTAATTTTGGACCGAGTTTCAGCCTGCATTGCCAGAACCAAGTTTGTTATGGGCTGAAACGCTGTTTTCTGACATTTCAGGCTCTAACTTCAAAAATCATGCAAAACACTTCTAACACCTTCAGATATGTTTCTCTGTGTTGCAAAATAGGTTTTATTCATGCACAGACTGATATTTTAAAGTGGGACCAAGATTCAGCTTGCATTGCTGGAACCAAGTTTCTTCTGCGCTGAAACGCTGTTTTCTGACATTTCAGGCTCTAACTTCAAAAATTATGCAAAACACTTCTAACACCTTCAGATATGTTTCTCTGTGTTGCAAAATAGGTTTTATTCATGCACAGACTGATATTTTAAAGTGGGACCAAGATTCAGCTTGCATTGCTGGAACCAAGTTTGTTCTGCGCTGAAACGCTGTTTTCTGACACTTCAGGCTCTAACTTCAAAAATCATGCAAAACACTTCTAACACCTTCAGATATGTTTCTCTGTGTTGCAAAATAGGTTTTATTCATGCACAGACTGATATTTTAAATTGGGACCAAGATTCATCTTGCATTGCTGGAACCAAGTTTGTTCTGCGCTGAAACGCTTTTTTCTGACATTTCAGGCTCTAACTTCAAAAATCATGCAAAACACTTCTAACACCTTCAGATATGTTTCTCTGTGTTGCAAAATAGGTTTTATTCATGCACAGACTGATATTTTAAAGTGGGACCAAGATTCAGCTTGCATTGCTGGAACCAAGTTTCTTCTGCGCTGAAACGCTGTTTTCTGACATTTCAGGCTCTAACTTCAAAAATTATGCAAAACACTTCTAACACCTTCAGATATGTTTCTCTGTGTTGCAAAATAGGTTTTATTCATGCACAGACTGATATTTTAAAGTGGGACCAAGATTCAGCTTGCATTGCTGGAACCAAGTTTGTTCTGCGCTGAAACGCTGTTTTCTGACATTTCAGGCTCTAACTTCAAAAATCATGCAAAACACTTCTAACACCTTCAGATATGTTTCTCTGTGTTGCAAAATAGGTTTTATTCATGCACAGACTGCAATATTAAAGTGGGACAGAGATTCAGCTTGCATTGCTTGAAACAAGTTTGTTCTGCACTGAAACGCTGTTTCCTGACATTTCAGGCTCTAACTTCAAAAATCATGCAAAACACTTCTAACACCTTCAGATATGTTTCTCTGTGTTGCAAAATAGGTTTTATTCATGCACAGACTGCAATTTTAATATTGGACCGAGTTTCAGCTTGCATTGCCTGAACCAAGTTTGTTATGTGCTGAAAAGCCGTTTTCTGACATTTCAGGCTCTAACTTCAAAAATCATGCAAAACACGTCTAACACCTTCAGATATGTTTCTCTGTGTTGCAAAATAGGTTTTATTCATGCACAGACTTCAATTTTAATTTTGGACCGAGTTTCAGCTTGCATTGCCTGAACCAAGTTTGTTATGTGCTGAAAAGCCGTTTTCTGACATTTCAGGCTCTAACTTCAAAAATCATGCAAAACACTTCTAACACCTTCAGATATGTTTCTCTGTGTTGCAAAATAGGTTTTATTCATGCACAGACTGCAATTTTAATATTGGACCGAGTTTCAGCCTGCATTGCCAGAAGGAAGTTTGTTCTGCGCTGAAACGCAGTTTTCTGACATTTCAGGCTCTAACTTAAAAAATCATGCAAAACACTTCTAACACCTTCAGATATGTTTCTCTGTGTTGAAAAATAGGTTTTATTCATGCACAGACTGCAATTTTAATTTTGGACCAAGTTTCAGCTTGCATTGCCTGAACCAAGTTTGTTATGTGCTGAAAAGCCGTTTTCTGACATTTCAGGCTCTAACTTCAAAAATCATGCAAAACACTTCTAACACCTTCAGATATGTTTCTCTGTGTTGCAAAATAGGTTTTATTCATGCACAGACTGCAATTTTAATATTGGACCGAGTTTCAGCCTGCATTGCCAGAAGCAAGTTTGTTCTGCGCTGAAACGCTGTTTTCTGACATTTCAGGCTCTAACTTAAAAAATCATGCAAAACACTTCTAACACCTTAAGACATGTTTCTCTGTGTTGCAAAATAGGTTTTATTCATGCACAGGCTGCAATTTTAATTTTGGACCGAGTTTCAGCCTGCATTGCCAGAACCAAGTTTGTTATGGGCTGAAACGCTGTTTTCTGACATTTCAGGCTCTAACTTCAAAAATCATGCAAAACACTTCTAACAACTTCAGATATGTTTCTCTGTGTTGCAAAATAGGTTTTATTCATGCACAGACTGCAATATTAAAGTGGGACCAAGATTCAGCTTGCAATGCTTGAAACAAGTTTGTTCTGCACTGAAACGCTGTTTCCTGACATTTCAGGCTCTAACTTCAAAAATCATGCAAAACACTTCTAACACCTTCAGATATGTTTCTCTGTGTTGCAAAATAGGTTTTATTCATGCACAGACTGATATTTTAAAGTGGGACCAAGATTCAGCTTGCATTGCTGGAACCAAGTTTGTTCTGCGCTGAAACGCTGTTTTCTGACATTTCAGGCTCTAACTTCAAAAATCATGCAAAACACTTCTAACACCTTCAGATATGTTTCTCTGTGTTGCAAAATAGGTTTTATTCATGCACAGACTGATATTTTAAAGTGGGACCAAGATTCAGCTTGCATTGCTGGAACCAAGTTTGTTCTGCGCTGAAACGCTGTTTTCTGACACTTCAGGCTCTAACTTCAAAAATCATGCAAAACACTTCTAACACCTTCAGATATGTTTCTCTGTGTTGCAAAATAGGTTTTATTCATGCACAGACTGCAATATTAAAGTGGGACCAAGATTCAGCTTGCAATGCTTGAAACAAGTTTGTTCTGCACTGAAACGCTGTTTCCTGACATTTCAGGCTCTAACTTCAAAAATCATGCAAAACACTTCTAACACCTTCAGATATGTTTCTCTGTGTTGCAAAATAGGTTTTATTCATGCACAGACTTCAATTTTAATTTTGGACCGAGTTTCAGCTTGCATTGCCTGAACCAAGTTTGTTATGTGCTGAAAAGCCGTTTTCTGACATTTCAGGCTCTAACTTCAAAAATCATGCAAAACACTTCTAACACCTTCAGATATGTTTCTCTGTGTTGCAAAATAGGTTTTATTCATGCACAGACTGCAATTTTAATATTGGACCGAGTTTCAGCCTGCATTGCCAGAAGGAAGTTTGTTCTGCGCTGAAACGCAGTTTTCTGACATTTCAGGCTCTAACTTAAAAAATCATGCAAAACACTTCTAACACCTTCAGATATGTTTCTCTGTGTTGCAAAATAGGTTTTATTCATGCACAGACTGATATTTTAAAGTGGGACCAAGATTCAGCTTGCATTGCTGGAACCAAGTTTGTTCTGCGCTGAAACGCTGTTTTCTGACACTTCAGGCTCTAACTTCAAAAATCATGCAAAACACTTCTAACACCTTCAGATATGTTTCTCTGTGTTGCAAAATAGGTTTTATTCATGCACAGACTGCAATATTAAAGTGGGACCAAGATTCAGCTTGCAATGCTTGAAACAAGTTTGTTCTGCACTGAAACGCTGTTTCCTGACATTTCAGGCTCTAACTTCAAAAATCATGCAAAACACTTCTAACACCTTCAGATATGTTTCTCTGTGTTGCAAAATAGGTTTTATTCATGCACAGACTGATATTTTAAAGTGGGACCAAGATTCAGCTTGCATTGCTGGAACCAAGTTTGTTCTGCGCTGAAACGCTGTTTTCTGACATTTCAGGCTCTAACTTCAAAAATCATGCAAAACACTTCTAACACCTTCAGATATGTTTCTCTGTGTTGCAAAATAGGTTTTATTCATGCACAGACTGCAATATTAAAGTGGGAGAGAGATTCAGCTTGCATTGCTTGAAACAAGTTTGTTCTGCACTGAAACGCTGTTTCCTGACATTTCAGGCTCTAACTTCAAAAATCATGCAAAACACTTCTAACACGTTCAGATATGTTTCTCTGTGTTGCAAAATAGGTTTTATTCATGCACAGACTGATATTTTAAAGTGGGACCAAGATTCAGCTTGCATTGCTGGAACCAAGTTTTATCTGCGCTGAAACGCTGTTTTCTGACACTTCAGGCTCTAACTTCAAAAATCATGCAAAACACTTCTAACACCTTCAGATATGTTTCTCTGTGTTGCAAAATAGGTTTTATTCATGCACAGACTGATATTTTAAATTGGGACCAAGATTCATCTTGCATTGCTGGAACCAAGTTTGTTCTGCGCTGAAACGCTTTTTTCTGACATTTCAGGCTCTAACTTCAAAAATCATGCAAAACACTTCTAACACCTTCAGATATGTTTCTCTGTGTTGCAAAATAGGTTTTATTCATGCACAGACTGATATTTTAAAGTGGGACCAAGATTCAGCTTGCATTGCTGGAACCAAGTTTCTTCTGCGCTGAAACGCTGTTTTCTGACATTTCAGGCTCTAACTTCAAAAATTATGCAAAACACTTCTAACACCTTCAGATATGTTTCTCTGTGTTGCAAAATAGGTTTTATTCATGCACAGACTGATATTTTAAAGTGGGACCAAGATTCAGCTTGCATTGCTGGAACCAAGTTTGTTCTGCGCTGAAACGCTGTTTTCTGACATTTCAGGCTCTAACTTCAAAAATCATGCAAAACACTTCTAACACCTTCAGATATGTTTCTCTGTGTTGCAAAATAGGTTTTATTCATGCACAGACTGCAATATTAAAGTGGGACAGAGATTCAGCTTGCATTGCTTGAAACAAGTTTGTTCTGCACTGAAACGCTGTTTCCTGACATTTCAGGCTCTAACTTCAAAAATCATGCAAAACACTTCTAACACCTTCAGATATGTTTCTCTGTGTTGCAAAATAGGTTTTATTCATGCACAGACTGCAATTTTAATATTGGACCGAGTTTCAGCTTGCATTGCCTGAACCAAGTTTGTTATGTGCTGAAAAGCCGTTTTCTGACATTTCAGGCTCTAACTTCAAAAATCATGCAAAACACGTCTAACACCTTCAGATATGTTTCTCTGTGTTGCAAAATAGGTTTTATTCATGCACAGACTTCAATTTTAATTTTGGACCGAGTTTCAGCTTGCATTGCCTGAACCAAGTTTGTTATGTGCTGAAAAGCCGTTTTCTGACATTTCAGGCTCTAACTTCAAAAATCATGCAAAACACTTCTAACACCTTCAGATATGTTTCTCTGTGTTGCAAAATAGGTTTTATTCATGCACAGACTGCAATTTTAATATTGGACCGAGTTTCAGCCTGCATTGCCAGAAGGAAGTTTGTTCTGCGCTGAAACGCAGTTTTCTGACATTTCAGGCTCTAACTTAAAAAATCATGCAAAACACTTCTAACACCTTCAGATATGTTTCTCTGTGTTGAAAAATAGGTTTTATTCATGCACAGACTGCAATTTTAATTTTGGACCAAGTTTCAGCTTGCATTGCCTGAACCAAGTTTGTTATGTGCTGAAAAGCCGTTTTCTGACATTTCAGGCTCTAACTTCAAAAATCATGCAAAACACTTCTAACACCTTCAGATATGTTTCTCTGTGTTGCAAAATAGGTTTTATTCATGCACAGACTGCAATTTTAATATTGGACCGAGTTTCAGCCTGCATTGCCAGAAGCAAGTTTGTTCTGCGCTGAAACGCTGTTTTCTGACATTTCAGGCTCTAACTTAAAAAATCATGCAAAACACTTCTAACACCTTAAGACATGTTTCTCTGTGTTGCAAAATAGGTTTTATTCATGCACAGGCTGCAATTTTAATTTTGGACCGAGTTTCAGCCTGCATTGCCAGAACCAAGTTTGTTATGGGCTGAAACGCTGTTTTCTGACATTTCAGGCTCTAACTTCAAAAATCATGCAAAACACTTCTAACACCTTCAGATATGTTTCTCTGTGTTGCAAAATAGGTTTTATTCATGCACAGACTGATATTTTAAAGTGGGACCAAGATTCAGCTTGCATTGCTGGAACCAAGTTTGTTCTGCGCTGAAACGCTGTTTTCTGACACTTCAGGCTCTAACTTCAAAAATCATGCAAAACACTTCTAACACCTTCAGATATGTTTCTCTGTGTTGCAAAATAGGTTTTATTCATGCACAGACTGATATTTTAAATTGGGACCAAGATTCATCTTGCATTGCTGGAACCAAGTTTGTTCTGCGCTGAAACGCTTTTTTCTGACATTTCAGGCTCTAACTTCAAAAATCATGCAAAACACTTCTAACACCTTCAGATATGTTTCTCTGTGTTGCAAAATAGGTTTTATTCATGCACAGACTGATATTTTAAAGTGGGACCAAGATTCAGCTTGCATTGCTGGAACCAAGTTTCTTCTGCGCTGAAACGCTGTTTTCTGACATTTCAGGCTCTAACTTCAAAAATTATGCAAAACACTTCTAACACCTTCAGATATGTTTCTCTGTGTTGCAAAATAGGTTTTATTCATGCACAGACTGATATTTTAAAGTGGGACCAAGATTCAGCTTGCATTGCTGGAACCAAGTTTGTTCTGCGCTGAAACGCTGTTTTCTGACATTTCAGGCTCTAACTTCAAAAATCATGCAAAACACTTCTAACACCTTCAGATATGTTTCTCTGTGTTGCAAAATAGGTTTTATTCATGCACAGACTGCAATATTAAAGTGGGACAGAGATTCAGCTTGCATTGCTTGAAACAAGTTTGTTCTGCACTGAAACGCTGTTTCCTGACATTTCAGGCTCTAACTTCAAAAATCATGCAAAACACTTCTAACACCTTCAGATATGTTTCTCTGTGTTGCAAAATAGGTTTTATTCATGCACAGACTGCAATTTTAATATTGGACCGAGTTTCAGCTTGCATTGCCTGAACCAAGTTTGTT
The DNA here is from genome assembly GCF_049309525.1 of Garra rufa. Lineage (NCBI taxonomy): Eukaryota > Metazoa > Chordata > Actinopteri > Cypriniformes > Cyprinidae > Garra > Garra rufa. The sequence continues at coordinate 92,724 of NW_027394311.1, read as the reverse complement.
ATGTGCTGAAAAGCCGTTTTCTGACATTTCAGGCTCTAACTTCAAAAATCATGCAAAACACGTCTAACACCTTCAGATATGTTTCTCTGTGTTGCAAAATAGGTTTTATTCATGCACAGACTTCAATTTTAATTTTGGACCGAGTTTCAGCTTGCATTGCCTGAACCAAGTTTGTTATGTGCTGAAAAGCCGTTTTCTGACATTTCAGGCTCTAACTTCAAAAATCATGCAAAACACTTCTAACACCTTCAGATATGTTTCTCTGTGTTGCAAAATAGGTTTTATTCATGCACAGACTGCAATTTTAATATTGGACCGAGTTTCAGCCTGCATTGCCAGAAGGAAGTTTGTTCTGCGCTGAAACGCAGTTTTCTGACATTTCAGGCTCTAACTTAAAAAATCATGCAAAACACTTCTAACACCTTCAGATATGTTTCTCTGTGTTGAAAAATAGGTTTTATTCATGCACAGACTGCAATTTTAATTTTGGACCAAGTTTCAGCTTGCATTGCCTGAACCAAGTTTGTTATGTGCTGAAAAGCCGTTTTCTGACATTTCAGGCTCTAACTTCAAAAATCATGCAAAACACTTCTAACACCTTCAGATATGTTTCTCTGTGTTGCAAAATAGGTTTTATTCATGCACAGACTGCAATTTTAATATTGGACCGAGTTTCAGCCTGCATTGCCAGAAGCAAGTTTGTTCTGCGCTGAAACGCTGTTTTCTGACATTTCAGGCTCTAACTTAAAAAATCATGCAAAACACTTCTAACACCTTAAGACATGTTTCTCTGTGTTGCAAAATAGGTTTTATTCATGCACAGGCTGCAATTTTAATTTTGGACCGAGTTTCAGCCTGCATTGCCAGAACCAAGTTTGTTATGGGCTGAAACGCTGTTTTCTGACATTTCAGGCTCTAACTTCAAAAATCATGCAAAACACTTCTAACAACTTCAGATATGTTTCTCTGTGTTGCAAAATAGGTTTTATTCATGCACAGACTGCAATATTAAAGTGGGACCAAGATTCAGCTTGCAATGCTTGAAACAAGTTTGTTCTGCACTGAAACGCTGTTTCCTGACATTTCAGGCTCTAACTTCAAAAATCATGCAAAACACTTCTAACACCTTCAGATATGTTTCTCTGTGTTGCAAAATAGGTTTTATTCATGCACAGACTGATATTTTAAAGTGGGACCAAGATTCAGCTTGCATTGCTGGAACCAAGTTTGTTCTGCGCTGAAACGCTGTTTTCTGACATTTCAGGCTCTAACTTCAAAAATCATGCAAAACACTTCTAACACCTTCAGATATGTTTCTCTGTGTTGCAAAATAGGTTTTATTCATGCACAGACTGATATTTTAAAGTGGGACCAAGATTCAGCTTGCATTGCTGGAACCAAGTTTGTTCTGCGCTGAAACGCTGTTTTCTGACACTTCAGGCTCTAACTTCAAAAATCATGCAAAACACTTCTAACACCTTCAGATATGTTTCTCTGTGTTGCAAAATAGGTTTTATTCATGCACAGACTGCAATATTAAAGTGGGACCAAGATTCAGCTTGCAATGCTTGAAACAAGTTTGTTCTGCACTGAAACGCTGTTTCCTGACATTTCAGGCTCTAACTTCAAAAATCATGCAAAACACTTCTAACACCTTCAGATATGTTTCTCTGTGTTGCAAAATAGGTTTTATTCATGCACAGACTGCAATATTAAAGTGGGACCAAGATTCAGCTTGCAATGCTTGAAACAAGTTTGTTCTGCACTGAAACGCTGTTTCCTGACATTTCAGGCTCTAACTTCAAAAATCATGCAAAACACTTCTAACACCTTCAGATATGTTTCTCTGTGTTGCAAAATAGGTTTTATTCATGCACAGACTGATATTTTAAAGTGGGACCAAGATTCAGCTTGCATTGCTGGAACCAAGTTTGTTCTGCGCTGAAACGCTGTTTTCTGACATTTCAGGCTCTAACTTCAAAAATCATGCAAAACACTTCTAACACCTTCAGATATGTTTCTCTGTGTTGCAAAACAGGTTTTATTCATGCACAGACTGCAATTTTAATTTTGGACAGAGTTTCAGCTTGCATTGCCTGAACCAAGTTTGTTATGTGCTGAAGACCCGTTTTCTGACATTTCAGGCTCTAACTTCAAAAATCATGCAAAACACTTCTAACACCTTCAGATATGTTTCTCTGTGTTGCAAAATAGGTTTTATTCATGCACAGACTGCAATTTTAATATTGGGACCAAGATTCAGCTTGCATTGCTGGAACCAAGTTTGTTCTGCGCTGAAACGCTGTTTTCTGACATTTCAGGCTCTAACTTCAAAAATCATGCAAAACACTTCTAACACCTTCAGATATGTTTCTCTGTGTTGCAAAATAGGTTGTATTCATGCACAGACTGATATTTTAAAGTGGGACCAAGATTCAGCTTGCATTGCTGGAACCAAGTTTGTTCTGCGCTGAAACGCTGTTTTCTGACACTTCAGGCTCTAACTTCAAAAATCATGCAAAACACTTCTAACACCTTCAGATATGTTTCTCTGTGTTGCAAAATAGGTTTTATTCATGCACAGACTGCAATATTAAAGTGGGACCAAGATTCAGCTTGCAATGCTTGAAACAAGTTTGTTCTGCACTGAAACGCTGTTTCCTGACATTTCAGGCTCTAACTTCAAAAATCATGCAAAACACTTCTAACACCTTCAGATATGTTTCTCTGTGTTGCAAAATAGGTTTTATTCATGCACAGACTGATATTTTAAAGTGGGACCAAGATTCAGCTTGCATTGCTGGAACAAAGTTTGTACTGCGCTGAAACGCTGTTTTCTGACATTTCAGGCTCTAACTTCAAAAATCATGCAAAACACTTCTAACACCTTCAGATATGTTTCTCTGTGTTGCAAAATAGGTTTTATTCATGCACAGACTGCAATATTAAAGTGGGAGAGAGATTCAGCTTGCATTGCTTGAAACAAGTTTGTTCTGCACTGAAACGCTGTTTCCTGACATTTCAGGCTCTAACTTCAAAAATCATGCAAAACACTTCTAACACGTTCAGATATGTTTCTCTGTGTTGCAAAATAGGTTTTATTCATGCACAGACTGATATTTTAAAGTGGGACCAAGATTCAGCTTGCATTGCTGGAACCAAGTTTTATCTGCGCTGAAACGCTGTTTTCTGACACTTCAGGCTCTAACTTCAAAAATCATGCAAAACACTTCTAACACCTTCAGATATGTTTCTCTGTGTTGCAAAATAGGTTTTATTCATGCACAGACTGATATTTTAAATTGGGACCAAGATTCATCTTGCATTGCTGGAACCAAGTTTGTTCTGCGCTGAAACGCTGTTTTCTGACATTTCAGGCTCTAACTTCAAAAATCATGCAAAACACTTCTAACACCTTCAGATATGTTTCTCTGTGTTGCAAAATAGGTTTTATTCATGCACAGACTGATATTTTAAAGTGGGACCAAGATTCAGCTTGCATTGCTGGAACCAAGTTTCTTCTGCGCTGAAACGCTGTTTTCTGACATTTCAGGCTCTAACTTCAAAAATTATGCAAAACACTTCTAACACCTTCAGATATGTTTCTCTGTGTTGCAAAATAGGTTTTATTCATGCACAGACTGATATTTTAAAGTGGGACCAAGATTCAGCTTGCATTGCTGGAACCAAGTTTGTTCTGCGCTGAAACGCTGTTTTCTGACATTTCAGGCTCTAACTTCAAAAATCATGCAAAACACTTCTAACACCTTCAGATATGTTTCTCTGTGTTGCAAAATAGGTTTTATTCATGCACAGACTGCAATATTAAAGTGGGACAGAGATTCAGCTTGCATTGCTTGAAACAAGTTTGTTCTGCACTGAAACGCTGTTTCCTGACATTTCAGGCTCTAACTTCAAAAATCATGCAAAACACTTCTAACACCTTCAGATATGTTTCTCTGTGTTGCAAAATAGGTTTTATTCATGCACAGACTGCAATTTTAATATTGGACCGAGTTTCAGCTTGCATTGCCTGAACCAAGTTTGTTATGTGCTGAAAAGCCGTTTTCTGACATTTCAGGCTCTAACTTCAAAAATCATGCAAAACACGTCTAACACCTTCAGATATGTTTCTCTGTGTTGCAAAATAGGTTTTATTCATGCACAGACTTCAATTTTAATTTTGGACCGAGTTTCAGCTTGCATTGCCTGAACCAAGTTTGTTATGTGCTGAAAAGCCGTTTTCTGACATTTCAGGCTCTAACTTCAAAAATCATGCAAAACACTTCTAACACCTTCAGATATGTTTCTCTGTGTTGCAAAATAGGTTTTATTCATGCACAGACTGCAATTTTAATATTGGACCGAGTTTCAGCCTGCATTGCCAGAAGGAAGTTTGTTCTGCGCTGAAACGCAGTTTTCTGACATTTCAGGCTCTAACTTAAAAAATCATGCAAAACACTTCTAACACCTTCAGATATGTTTCTCTGTGTTGCAAAATAGGTTTTATTCATGCACAGACTGATATTTTAAAGTGGGACCAAGATTCAGCTTGCATTGCTGGAACCAAGTTTGTTCTGCGCTGAAACGCTGTTTTCTGACACTTCAGGCTCTAACTTCAAAAATCATGCAAAACACTTCTAACACCTTCAGATATGTTTCTCTGTGTTGCAAAATAGGTTTTATTCATGCACAGACTGCAATATTAAAGTGGGACCAAGATTCAGCTTGCAATGCTTGAAACAAGTTTGTTCTGCACTGAAACGCTGTTTCCTGACATTTCAGGCTCTAACTTCAAAAATCATGCAAAACACTTCTAACACCTTCAGATATGTTTCTCTGTGTTGCAAAATAGGTTTTATTCATGCACAGACTGATATTTTAAAGTGGGACCAAGATTCAGCTTGCATTGCTGGAACCAAGTTTGTTCTGCGCTGAAACGCTGTTTTCTGACATTTCAGGCTCTAACTTCAAAAATCATGCAAAACACTTCTAACACCTTCAGATATGTTTCTCTGTGTTGCAAAATAGGTTTTATTCATGCACAGACTGCAATATTAAAGTGGGAGAGAGATTCAGCTTGCATTGCTTGAAACAAGTTTGTTCTGCACTGAAACGCTGTTTCCTGACATTTCAGGCTCTAACTTCAAAAATCATGCAAAACACTTCTAACACGTTCAGATATGTTTCTCTGTGTTGCAAAATAGGTTTTATTCATGCACAGACTGATATTTTAAAGTGGGACCAAGATTCAGCTTGCATTGCTGGAACCAAGTTTTATCTGCGCTGAAACGCTGTTTTCTGACACTTCAGGCTCTAACTTCAAAAATCATGCAAAACACTTCTAACACCTTCAGATATGTTTCTCTGTGTTGCAAAATAGGTTTTATTCATGCACAGACTGATATTTTAAATTGGGACCAAGATTCATCTTGCATTGCTGGAACCAAGTTTGTTCTGCGCTGAAACGCTTTTTTCTGACATTTCAGGCTCTAACTTCAAAAATCATGCAAAACACTTCTAACACCTTCAGATATGTTTCTCTGTGTTGCAAAATAGGTTTTATTCATGCACAGACTGATATTTTAAAGTGGGACCAAGATTCAGCTTGCATTGCTGGAACCAAGTTTCTTCTGCGCTGAAACGCTGTTTTCTGACATTTCAGGCTCTAACTTCAAAAATTATGCAAAACACTTCTAACACCTTCAGATATGTTTCTCTGTGTTGCAAAATAGGTTTTATTCATGCACAGACTGATATTTTAAAGTGGGACCAAGATTCAGCTTGCATTGCTGGAACCAAGTTTGTTCTGCGCTGAAACGCTGTTTTCTGACATTTCAGGCTCTAACTTCAAAAATCATGCAAAACACTTCTAACACCTTCAGATATGTTTCTCTGTGTTGCAAAATAGGTTTTATTCATGCACAGACTGCAATATTAAAGTGGGACAGAGATTCAGCTTGCATTGCTTGAAACAAGTTTGTTCTGCACTGAAACGCTGTTTCCTGACATTTCAGGCTCTAACTTCAAAAATCATGCAAAACACTTCTAACACCTTCAGATATGTTTCTCTGTGTTGCAAAATAGGTTTTATTCATGCACAGACTGCAATTTTAATATTGGACCGAGTTTCAGCTTGCATTGCCTGAACCAAGTTTGTTATGTGCTGAAAAGCCGTTTTCTGACATTTCAGGCTCTAACTTCAAAAATCATGCAAAACACGTCTAACACCTTCAGATATGTTTCTCTGTGTTGCAAAATAGGTTTTATTCATGCACAGACTTCAATTTTAATTTTGGACCGAGTTTCAGCTTGCATTGCCTGAACCAAGTTTGTTATGTGCTGAAAAGCCGTTTTCTGACATTTCAGGCTCTAACTTCAAAAATCATGCAAAACACTTCTAACACCTTCAGATATGTTTCTCTGTGTTGCAAAATAGGTTTTATTCATGCACAGACTGCAATTTTAATATTGGACCGAGTTTCAGCCTGCATTGCCAGAAGGAAGTTTGTTCTGCGCTGAAACGCAGTTTTCTGACATTTCAGGCTCTAACTTAAAAAATCATGCAAAACACTTCTAACACCTTCAGATATGTTTCTCTGTGTTGAAAAATAGGTTTTATTCATGCACAGACTGCAATTTTAATTTTGGACCAAGTTTCAGCTTGCATTGCCTGAACCAAGTTTGTTATGTGCTGAAAAGCCGTTTTCTGACATTTCAGGCTCTAACTTCAAAAATCATGCAAAACACTTCTAACACCTTCAGATATGTTTCTCTGTGTTGCAAAATAGGTTTTATTCATGCACAGACTGCAATTTTAATATTGGACCGAGTTTCAGCCTGCATTGCCAGAAGCAAGTTTGTTCTGCGCTGAAACGCTGTTTTCTGACATTTCAGGCTCTAACTTAAAAAATCATGCAAAACACTTCTAACACCTTAAGACATGTTTCTCTGTGTTGCAAAATAGGTTTTATTCATGCACAGGCTGCAATTTTAATTTTGGACCGAGTTTCAGCCTGCATTGCCAGAACCAAGTTTGTTATGGGCTGAAACGCTGTTTTCTGACATTTCAGGCTCTAACTTCAAAAATCATGCAAAACACTTCTAACACCTTCAGATATGTTTCTCTGTGTTGCAAAATAGGTTTTATTCATGCACAGACTGATATTTTAAAGTGGGACCAAGATTCAGCTTGCATTGCTGGAACCAAGTTTGTTCTGCGCTGAAACGCTGTTTTCTGACACTTCAGGCTCTAACTTCAAAAATCATGCAAAACACTTCTAACACCTTCAGATATGTTTCTCTGTGTTGCAAAATAGGTTTTATTCATGCACAGACTGATATTTTAAATTGGGACCAAGATTCATCTTGCATTGCTGGAACCAAGTTTGTTCTGCGCTGAAACGCTTTTTTCTGACATTTCAGGCTCTAACTTCAAAAATCATGCAAAACACTTCTAACACCTTCAGATATGTTTCTCTGTGTTGCAAAATAGGTTTTATTCATGCACAGACTGATATTTTAAAGTGGGACCAAGATTCAGCTTGCATTGCTGGAACCAAGTTTCTTCTGCGCTGAAACGCTGTTTTCTGACATTTCAGGCTCTAACTTCAAAAATTATGCAAAACACTTCTAACACCTTCAGATATGTTTCTCTGTGTTGCAAAATAGGTTTTATTCATGCACAGACTGATATTTTAAAGTGGGACCAAGATTCAGCTTGCATTGCTGGAACCAAGTTTGTTCTGCGCTGAAACGCTGTTTTCTGACATTTCAGGCTCTAACTTCAAAAATCATGCAAAACACTTCTAACACCTTCAGATATGTTTCTCTGTGTTGCAAAATAGGTTTTATTCATGCACAGACTGCAATATTAAAGTGGGACAGAGATTCAGCTTGCATTGCTTGAAACAAGTTTGTTCTGCACTGAAACGCTGTTTCCTGACATTTCAGGCTCTAACTTCAAAAATCATGCAAAACACTTCTAACACCTTCAGATATGTTTCTCTGTGTTGCAAAATAGGTTTTATTCATGCACAGACTGCAATTTTAATATTGGACCGAGTTTCAGCTTGCATTGCCTGAACCAAGTTTGTTATGTGCTGAAAAGCCGTTTTCTGACATTTCAGGCTCTAACTTCAAAAATCATGCAAAACACGTCTAACACCTTCAGATATGTTTCTCTGTGTTGCAAAATAGGTTTTATTCATGCACAGACTTCAATTTTAATTTTGGACCGAGTTTCAGCTTGCATTGCCTGAACCAAGTTTGTTATGTGCTGAAAAGCCGTTTTCTGACATTTCAGGCTCTAACTTCAAAAATCATGCAAAACACTTCTAACACCTTCAGATATGTTTCTCTGTGTTGCAAAATAGGTTTTATTCATGCACAGACTGCAATTTTAATATTGGACCGAGTTTCAGCCTGCATTGCCAGAAGGAAGTTTGTTCTGCGCTGAAACGCAGTTTTCTGACATTTCAGGCTCTAACTTAAAAAATCATGCAAAACACTTCTAACACCTTCAGATATGTTTCTCTGTGTTGAAAAATAGGTTTTATTCATGCACAGACTGCAATTTTAATTTTGGACCAAGTTTCAGCTTGCATTGCCTGAACCAAGTTTGTTATGTGCTGAAAAGCCGTTTTCTGACATTTCAGGCTCTAACTTCAAAAATCATGCAAAACACTTCTAACACCTTCAGATATGTTTCTCTGTGTTGCAAAATAGGTTTTATTCATGCACAGACTGCAATTTTAATATTGGACCGAGTTTCAGCCTGCATTGCCAGAAGCAAGTTTGTTCTGCGCTGAAACGCTGTTTTCTGACATTTCAGGCTCTAACTTAAAAAATCATGCAAAACACTTCTAACACCTTAAGACATGTTTCTCTGTGTTGCAAAATAGGTTTTATTCATGCACAGGCTGCAATTTTAATTTTGGACCGAGTTTCAGCCTGCATTGCCAGAACCAAGTTTGTTATGGGCTGAAACGCTGTTTTCTGACATTTCAGGCTCTAACTTCAAAAATCATGCAAAACACTTCTAACAACTTCAGATATGTTTCTCTGTGTTGCAAAATAGGTTTTATTCATGCACAGACTGCAATATTAAAGTGGGACCAAGATTCAGCTTGCAATGCTTGAAACAAGTTTGTTCTGCACTGAAACGCTGTTTCCTGACATTTCAGGCTCTAACTTCAAAAATCATGCAAAACACTTCTAACACCTTCAGATATGTTTCTCTGTGTTGCAAAATAGGTTTTATTCATGCACAGACTGATATTTTAAAGTGGGACCAAGATTCAGCTTGCATTGCTGGAACCAAGTTTGTTCTGCGCTGAAACGCTGTTTTCTGACATTTCAGGCTCTAACTTCAAAAATCATGCAAAACACTTCTAACACCTTCAGATATGTTTCTCTGTGTTGCAAAATAGGTTTTATTCATGCACAGACTGATATTTTAAAGTGGGACCAAGATTCAGCTTGCATTGCTGGAACCAAGTTTGTTCTGCGCTGAAACGCTGTTTTCTGACACTTCAGGCTCTAACTTCAAAAATCATGCAAAACACTTCTAACACCTTCAGATATGTTTCTCTGTGTTGCAAAATAGGTTTTATTCATGCACAGACTGCAATATTAAAGTGGGACCAAGATTCAGCTTGCAATGCTTGAAACAAGTTTGTTCTGCACTGAAACGCTGTTTCCTGACATTTCAGGCTCTAACTTCAAAAATCATGCAAAACACTTCTAACACCTTCAGATATGTTTCTCTGTGTTGCAAAATAGGTTTTATTCATGCACAGACTTCAATTTTAATTTTGGACCGAGTTTCAGCTTGCATTGCCTGAACCAAGTTTGTTATGTGCTGAAAAGCCGTTTTCTGACATTTCAGGCTCTAACTTCAAAAATCATGCAAAACACTTCTAACACCTTCAGATATGTTTCTCTGTGTTGCAAAATAGGTTTTATTCATGCACAGACTGCAATTTTAATATTGGACCGAGTTTCAGCCTGCATTGCCAGAAGGAAGTTTGTTCTGCGCTGAAACGCAGTTTTCTGACATTTCAGGCTCTAACTTAAAAAATCATGCAAAACACTTCTAACACCTTCAGATATGTTTCTCTGTGTTGCAAAATAGGTTTTATTCATGCACAGACTGATATTTTAAAGTGGGACCAAGATTCAGCTTGCATTGCTGGAACCAAGTTTGTTCTGCGCTGAAACGCTGTTTTCTGACACTTCAGGCTCTAACTTCAAAAATCATGCAAAACACTTCTAACACCTTCAGATATGTTTCTCTGTGTTGCAAAATAGGTTTTATTCATGCACAGACTGCAATATTAAAGTGGGACCAAGATTCAGCTTGCAATGCTTGAAACAAGTTTGTTCTGCACTGAAACGCTGTTTCCTGACATTTCAGGCTCTAACTTCAAAAATCATGCAAAACACTTCTAACACCTTCAGATATGTTTCTCTGTGTTGCAAAATAGGTTTTATTCATGCACAGACTGATATTTTAAAGTGGGACCAAGATTCAGCTTGCATTGCTGGAACCAAGTTTGTTCTGCGCTGAAACGCTGTTTTCTGACATTTCAGGCTCTAACTTCAAAAATCATGCAAAACACTTCTAACACCTTCAGATATGTTTCTCTGTGTTGCAAAATAGGTTTTATTCATGCACAGACTGCAATATTAAAGTGGGAGAGAGATTCAGCTTGCATTGCTTGAAACAAGTTTGTTCTGCACTGAAACGCTGTTTCCTGACATTTCAGGCTCTAACTTCAAAAATCATGCAAAACACTTCTAACACGTTCAGATATGTTTCTCTGTGTTGCAAAATAGGTTTTATTCATGCACAGACTGATATTTTAAAGTGGGACCAAGATTCAGCTTGCATTGCTGGAACCAAGTTTTATCTGCGCTGAAACGCTGTTTTCTGACACTTCAGGCTCTAACTTCAAAAATCATGCAAAACACTTCTAACACCTTCAGATATGTTTCTCTGTGTTGCAAAATAGGTTTTATTCATGCACAGACTGATATTTTAAATTGGGACCAAGATTCATCTTGCATTGCTGGAACCAAGTTTGTTCTGCGCTGAAACGCTTTTTTCTGACATTTCAGGCTCTAACTTCAAAAATCATGCAAAACACTTCTAACACCTTCAGATATGTTTCTCTGTGTTGCAAAATAGGTTTTATTCATGCACAGACTGATATTTTAAAGTGGGACCAAGATTCAGCTTGCATTGCTGGAACCAAGTTTCTTCTGCGCTGAAACGCTGTTTTCTGACATTTCAGGCTCTAACTTCAAAAATTATGCAAAACACTTCTAACACCTTCAGATATGTTTCTCTGTGTTGCAAAATAGGTTTTATTCATGCACAGACTGATATTTTAAAGTGGGACCAAGATTCAGCTTGCATTGCTGGAACCAAGTTTGTTCTGCGCTGAAACGCTGTTTTCTGACATTTCAGGCTCTAACTTCAAAAATCATGCAAAACACTTCTAACACCTTCAGATATGTTTCTCTGTGTTGCAAAATAGGTTTTATTCATGCACAGACTGCAATATTAAAGTGGGACAGAGATTCAGCTTGCATTGCTTGAAACAAGTTTGTTCTGCACTGAAACGCTGTTTCCTGACATTTCAGGCTCTAACTTCAAAAATCATGCAAAACACTTCTAACACCTTCAGATATGTTTCTCTGTGTTGCAAAATAGGTTTTATTCATGCACAGACTGCAATTTTAATATTGGACCGAGTTTCAGCTTGCATTGCCTGAACCAAGTTTGTTATGTGCTGAAAAGCCGTTTTCTGACATTTCAGGCTCTAACTTCAAAAATCATGCAAAACACGTCTAACACCTTCAGATATGTTTCTCTGTGTTGCAAAATAGGTTTTATTCATGCACAGACTTCAATTTTAATTTTGGACCGAGTTTCAGCTTGCATTGCCTGAACCAAGTTTGTTATGTGCTGAAAAGCCGTTTTCTGACATTTCAGGCTCTAACTTCAAAAATCATGCAAAACACTTCTAACACCTTCAGATATGTTTCTCTGTGTTGCAAAATAGGTTTTATTCATGCACAGACTGCAATTTTAATATTGGACCGAGTTTCAGCCTGCATTGCCAGAAGGAAGTTTGTTCTGCGCTGAAACGCAGTTTTCTGACATTTCAGGCTCTAACTTAAAAAATCATGCAAAACACTTCTAACACCTTCAGATATGTTTCTCTGTGTTGAAAAATAGGTTTTATTCATGCACAGACTGCAATTTTAATTTTGGACCAAGTTTCAGCTTGCATTGCCTGAACCAAGTTTGTTATGTGCTGAAAAGCCGTTTTCTGACATTTCAGGCTCTAACTTCAAAAATCATGCAAAACACTTCTAACACCTTCAGATATGTTTCTCTGTGTTGCAAAATAGGTTTTATTCATGCACAGACTGCAATTTTAATATTGGACCGAGTTTCAGCCTGCATTGCCAGAAGCAAGTTTGTTCTGCGCTGAAACGCTGTTTTCTGACATTTCAGGCTCTAACTTAAAAAATCATGCAAAACACTTCTAACACCTTAAGACATGTTTCTCTGTGTTGCAAAATAGGTTTTATTCATGCACAGGCTGCAATTTTAATTTTGGACCGAGTTTCAGCCTGCATTGCCAGAACCAAGTTTGTTATGGGCTGAAACGCTGTTTTCTGACATTTCAGGCTCTAACTTCAAAAATCATGCAAAACACTTCTAACACCTTCAGATATGTTTCTCTGTGTTGCAAAATAGGTTTTATTCATGCACAGACTGATATTTTAAAGTGGGACCAAGATTCAGCTTGCATTGCTGGAACCAAGTTTGTTCTGCGCTGAAACGCTGTTTTCTGACACTTCAGGCTCTAACTTCAAAAATCATGCAAAACACTTCTAACACCTTCAGATATGTTTCTCTGTGTTGCAAAATAGGTTTTATTCATGCACAGACTGATATTTTAAATTGGGACCAAGATTCATCTTGCATTGCTGGAACCAAGTTTGTTCTGCGCTGAAACGCTTTTTTCTGACATTTCAGGCTCTAACTTCAAAAATCATGCAAAACACTTCTAACACCTTCAGATATGTTTCTCTGTGTTGCAAAATAGGTTTTATTCATGCACAGACTGATATTTTAAAGTGGGACCAAGATTCAGCTTGCATTGCTGGAACCAAGTTTCTTCTGCGCTGAAACGCTGTTTTCTGACATTTCAGGCTCTAACTTCAAAAATTATGCAAAACACTTCTAACACCTTCAGATATGTTTCTCTGTGTTGCAAAATAGGTTTTATTCATGCACAGACTGATATTTTAAAGTGGGACCAAGATTCAGCTTGCATTGCTGGAACCAAGTTTGTTCTGCGCTGAAACGCTGTTTTCTGACATTTCAGGCTCTAACTTCAAAAATCATGCAAAACACTTCTAACACCTTCAGATATGTTTCTCTGTGTTGCAAAATAGGTTTTATTCATGCACAGACTGCAATATTAAAGTGGGACAGAGATTCAGCTTGCATTGCTTGAAACAAGTTTGTTCTGCACTGAAACGCTGTTTCCTGACATTTCAGGCTCTAACTTCAAAAATCATGCAAAACACTTCTAACACCTTCAGATATGTTTCTCTGTGTTGCAAAATAGGTTTTATTCATGCACAGACTGCAATTTTAATATTGGACCGAGTTTCAGCTTGCATTGCCTGAACCAAGTTTGTTATGTGCTGAAAAGCCGTTTTCTGACATTTCAGGCTCTAACTTCAAAAATCATGCAAAACACGTCTAACACCTTCAGATATGTTTCTCTGTGTTGCAAAATAGGTTTTATTCATGCACAGACTTCAATTTTAATTTTGGACCGAGTTTCAGCTTGCATTGCCTGAACCAAGTTTGTTATGTGCTGAAAAGCCGTTTTCTGACATTTCAGGCTCTAACTTCAAAAATCATGCAAAACACTTCTAACACCTTCAGATATGTTTCTCTGTGTTGCAAAATAGGTTTTATTCATGCACAGACTGCAATTTTAATATTGGACCGAGTTTCAGCCTGCATTGCCAGAAGGAAGTTTGTTCTGCGCTGAAACGCAGTTTTCTGACATTTCAGGCTCTAACTTAAAAAATCATGCAAAACACTTCTAACACCTTCAGATATGTTTCTCTGTGTTGAAAAATAGGTTTTATTCATGCACAGACTGCAATTTTAATTTTGGACCAAGTTTCAGCTTGCATTGCCTGAACCAAGTTTGTTATGTGCTGAAAAGCCGTTTTCTGACATTTCAGGCTCTAACTTCAAAAATCATGCAAAACACTTCTAACACCTTCAGATATGTTTCTCTGTGTTGCAAAATAGGTTTTATTCATGCACAGACTGCAATTTTAATATTGGACCGAGTTTCAGCCTGCATTGCCAGAAGCAAGTTTGTTCTGCGCTGAAACGCTGTTTTCTGACATTTCAGGCTCTAACTTAAAAAATCATGCAAAACACTTCTAACACCTTAAGACATGTTTCTCTGTGTTGCAAAATAGGTTTTATTCATGCACAGGCTGCAATTTTAATTTTGGACCGAGTTTCAGCCTGCATTGCCAGAACCAAGTTTGTTATGGGCTGAAACGCTGTTTTCTGACATTTCAGGCTCTAACTTCAAAAATCATGCAAAACACTTCTAACAACTTCAGATATGTTTCTCTGTGTTGCAATATAGGTTTTATTCATGCACAGACTGCAATATTAAAGTGGGACCAAGATTCAGCTTGCAATGCTTGAAACAAGTTTGTTCTGCACTGAAACGCTGTTTCCTGACATTTCAGGCTCTAACTTCAAAAATCATGCAAAACACTTCTAACACCTTCAGATATGTTTCTCTGTGTTGCAAAATAGGTTTTATTCATGCACAGACTGATATTTTAAAGTGGGACCAAGATTCAGCTTGCATTGCTGGAACCAAGTTTGTTCTGCGCTGAAACGCTGTTTTCTGACATTTCAGGCTCTAACTTCAAAAATCATGCAAAACACTTCTAACACCTTCAGATATGTTTCTCTGTGTTGCAAAATAGGTTTTATTCATGCACAGACTGATATTTTAAAGTGGGACCAAGATTCAGCTTGCATTGCTGGAACCAAGTTTGTTCTGCGCTGAAACGCTGTTTTCTGACACTTCAGGCTCTAACTTCAAAAATCATGCAAAACACTTCTAACACCTTCAGATATGTTTCTCTGTGTTGCAAAATAGGTTTTATTCATGCACAGACTGCAATATTAAAGTGGGACCAAGATTCAGCTTGCAATGCTTGAAACAAGTTTGTTCTGCACTGAAACGCTGTTTCCTGACATTTCAGGCTCTAACTTCAAAAATCATGCAAAACACTTCTAACACCTTCAGATATGTTTCTCTGTGTTGCAAAATAGGTTTTATTCATGCACAGACTGCAATATTAAAGTGGGACCAAGATTCAGCTTGCAATGCTTGAAACAAGTTTGTTCTGCACTGAAACGCTGTTTCCTGACATTTCAGGCTCTAACTTCAAAAATCATGCAAAACACTTCTAACACCTTCAGATATGTTTCTCTGTGTTGCAAAATAGGTTTTATTCATGCACAGACTGATATTTTAAAGTGGGACCAAGATTCAGCTTGCATTGCTGGAACCAAGTTTGTTCTGCGCTGAAACGCTGTTTTCTGACATTTCAGGCTCTAACTTCAAAAATCATGCAAAACACTTCTAACACCTTCAGATATGTTTCTCTGTGTTGCAAAACAGGTTTTATTCATGCACAGACTGCAATTTTAATTTTGGACAGAGTTTCAGCTTGCATTGCCTGAACCAAGTTTGTTATGTGCTGAAGACCCGTTTTCTGACATTTCAGGCTCTAACTTCAAAAATCATGCAAAACACTTCTAACACCTTCAGATATGTTTCTCTGTGTTGCAAAATAGGTTTTATTCATGCACAGACTGCAATTTTAATATTGGGACCAAGATTCAGCTTGCATTGCTGGAACCAAGTTTGTTCTGCGCTGAAACGCTGTTTTCTGACATTTCAGGCTCTAACTTCAAAAATCATGCAAAACACTTCTAACACCTTCAGATATGTTTCTCTGTGTTGCAAAATAGGTTGTATTCATGCACAGACTGATATTTTAAAGTGGGACCAAGATTCAGCTTGCATTGCTGGAACCAAGTTTGTTCTGCGCTGAAACGCTGTTTTCTGACACTTCAGGCTCTAACTTCAAAAATCATGCAAAACACTTCTAACACCTTCAGATATGTTTCTCTGTGTTGCAAAATAGGTTTTATTCATGCACAGACTGCAATATTAAAGTGGGACCAAGATTCAGCTTGCAATGCTTGAAACAAGTTTGTTCTGCACTGAAACGCTGTTTCCTGACATTTCAGGCTCTAACTTCAAAAATCATGCAAAACACTTCTAACACCTTCAGATATGTTTCTCTGTGTTGCAAAATAGGTTTTATTCATGCACAGACTGATATTTTAAAGTGGGACCAAGATTCAGCTTGCATTGCTGGAACAAAGTTTGTACTGCGCTGAAACGCTGTTTTCTGACATTTCAGGCTCTAACTTCAAAAATCATGCAAAACACTTCTAACACCTTCAGATATGTTTCTCTGTGTTGCAAAATAGGTTTTATTCATGCACAGACTGCAATATTAAAGTGGGAGAGAGATTCAGCTTGCATTGCTTGAAACAAGTTTGTTCTGCACTGAAACGCTGTTTCCTGACATTTCAGGCTCTAACTTCAAAAATCATGCAAAACACTTCTAACACGTTCAGATATGTTTCTCTGTGTTGCAAAATAGGTTTTATTCATGCACAGACTGATATTTTAAAGTGGGACCAAGATTCAGCTTGCATTGCTGGAACCAAGTTTTATCTGCGCTGAAACGCTGTTTTCTGACACTTCAGGCTCTAACTTCAAAAATCATGCAAAACACTTCTAACACCTTCAGATATGTTTCTCTGTGTTGCAAAATAGGTTTTATTCATGCACAGACTGATATTTTAAATTGGGACCAAGATTCATCTTGCATTGCTGGAACCAAGTTTGTTCTGCGCTGAAACGCTGTTTTCTGACATTTCAGGCTCTAACTTCAAAAATCATGCAAAACACTTCTAACACCTTCAGATATGTTTCTCTGTGTTGCAAAATAGGTTTTATTCATGCACAGACTGATATTTTAAAGTGGGACCAAGATTCAGCTTGCATTGCTGGAACCAAGTTTCTTCTGCGCTGAAACGCTGTTTTCTGACATTTCAGGCTCTAACTTCAAAAATTATGCAAAACACTTCTAACACCTTCAGATATGTTTCTCTGTGTTGCAAAATAGGTTTTATTCATGCACAGACTGATATTTTAAAGTGGGACCAAGATTCAGCTTGCATTGCTGGAACCAAGTTTGTTCTGCGCTGAAACGCTGTTTTCTGACATTTCAGGCTCTAACTTCAAAAATCATGCAAAACACTTCTAACACCTTCAGATATGTTTCTCTGTGTTGCAAAATAGGTTTTATTCATGCACAGACTGCAATATTAAAGTGGGACAGAGATTCAGCTTGCATTGCTTGAAACAAGTTTGTTCTGCACTGAAACGCTGTTTCCTGACATTTCAGGCTCTAACTTCAAAAATCATGCAAAACACTTCTAACACCTTCAGATATGTTTCTCTGTGTTGCAAAATAGGTTTTATTCATGCACAGACTGCAATTTTAATATTGGACCGAGTTTCAGCTTGCATTGCCTGAACCAAGTTTGTTATGTGCTGAAAAGCCGTTTTCTGACATTTCAGGCTCTAACTTCAAAAATCATGCAAAACACGTCTAACACCTTCAGATATGTTTCTCTGTGTTGCAAAATAGGTTTTATTCATGCACAGACTTCAATTTTAATTTTGGACCGAGTTTCAGCTTGCATTGCCTGAACCAAGTTTGTTATGTGCTGAAAAGCCGTTTTCTGACATTTCAGGCTCTAACTTCAAAAATCATGCAAAACACTTCTAACACCTTCAGATATGTTTCTCTGTGTTGCAAAATAGGTTTTATTCATGCACAGACTGCAATTTTAATATTGGACCGAGTTTCAGCCTGCATTGCCAGAAGGAAGTTTGTTCTGCGCTGAAACGCAGTTTTCTGACATTTCAGGCTCTAACTTAAAAAATCATGCAAAACACTTCTAACACCTTCAGATATGTTTCTCTGTGTTGCAAAATAGGTTTTATTCATGCACAGACTGATATTTTAAAGTGGGACCAAGATTCAGCTTGCATTGCTGGAACCAAGTTTGTTCTGCGCTGAAACGCTGTTTTCTGACACTTCAGGCTCTAACTTCAAAAATCATGCAAAACACTTCTAACACCTTCAGATATGTTTCTCTGTGTTGCAAAATAGGTTTTATTCATGCACAGACTGCAATATTAAAGTGGGACCAAGATTCAGCTTGCAATGCTTGAAACAAGTTTGTTCTGCACTGAAACGCTGTTTCCTGACATTTCAGGCTCTAACTTCAAAAATCATGCAAAACACTTCTAACACCTTCAGATATGTTTCTCTGTGTTGCAAAATAGGTTTTATTCATGCACAGACTGATATTTTAAAGTGGGACCAAGATTCAGCTTGCATTGCTGGAACCAAGTTTGTTCTGCGCTGAAACGCTGTTTTCTGACATTTCAGGCTCTAACTTCAAAAATCATGCAAAACACTTCTAACACCTTCAGATATGTTTCTCTGTGTTGCAAAATAGGTTTTATTCATGCACAGACTGCAATATTAAAGTGGGAGAGAGATTCAGCTTGCATTGCTTGAAACAAGTTTGTTCTGCACTGAAACGCTGTTTCCTGACATTTCAGGCTCTAACTTCAAAAATCATGCAAAACACTTCTAACACGTTCAGATATGTTTCTCTGTGTTGCAAAATAGGTTTTATTCATGCACAGACTGATATTTTAAAGTGGGACCAAGATTCAGCTTGCATTGCTGGAACCAAGTTTTATCTGCGCTGAAACGCTGTTTTCTGACACTTCAGGCTCTAACTTCAAAAATCATGCAAAACACTTCTAACACCTTCAGATATGTTTCTCTGTGTTGCAAAATAGGTTTTATTCATGCACAGACTGATATTTTAAATTGGGACCAAGATTCATCTTGCATTGCTGGAACCAAGTTTGTTCTGCGCTGAAACGCTTTTTTCTGACATTTCAGGCTCTAACTTCAAAAATCATGCAAAACACTTCTAACACCTTCAGATATGTTTCTCTGTGTTGCAAAATAGGTTTTATTCATGCACAGACTGATATTTTAAAGTGGGACCAAGATTCAGCTTGCATTGCTGGAACCAAGTTTCTTCTGCGCTGAAACGCTGTTTTCTGACATTTCAGGCTCTAACTTCAAAAATTATGCAAAACACTTCTAACACCTTCAGATATGTTTCTCTGTGTTGCAAAATAGGTTTTATTCATGCACAGACTGATATTTTAAAGTGGGACCAAGATTCAGCTTGCATTGCTGGAACCAAGTTTGTTCTGCGCTGAAACGCTGTTTTCTGACATTTCAGGCTCTAACTTCAAAAATCATGCAAAACACTTCTAACACCTTCAGATATGTTTCTCTGTGTTGCAAAATAGGTTTTATTCATGCACAGACTGCAATATTAAAGTGGGACAGAGATTCAGCTTGCATTGCTTGAAACAAGTTTGTTCTGCACTGAAACGCTGTTTCCTGACATTTCAGGCTCTAACTTCAAAAATCATGCAAAACACTTCTAACACCTTCAGATATGTTTCTCTGTGTTGCAAAATAGGTTTTATTCATGCACAGACTGCAATTTTAATATTGGACCGAGTTTCAGCTTGCATTGCCTGAACCAAGTTTGTTATGTGCTGAAAAGCCGTTTTCTGACATTTCAGGCTCTAACTTCAAAAATCATGCAAAACACGTCTAACACCTTCAGATATGTTTCTCTGTGTTGCAAAATAGGTTTTATTCATGCACAGACTTCAATTTTAATTTTGGACCGAGTTTCAGCTTGCATTGCCTGAACCAAGTTTGTTATGTGCTGAAAAGCCGTTTTCTGACATTTCAGGCTCTAACTTCAAAAATCATGCAAAACACTTCTAACACCTTCAGATATGTTTCTCTGTGTTGCAAAATAGGTTTTATTCATGCACAGACTGCAATTTTAATATTGGACCGAGTTTCAGCCTGCATTGCCAGAAGGAAGTTTGTTCTGCGCTGAAACGCAGTTTTCTGACATTTCAGGCTCTAACTTAAAAAATCATGCAAAACACTTCTAACACCTTCAGATATGTTTCTCTGTGTTGAAAAATAGGTTTTATTCATGCACAGACTGCAATTTTAATTTTGGACCAAGTTTCAGCTTGCATTGCCTGAACCAAGTTTGTTATGTGCTGAAAAGCCGTTTTCTGACATTTCAGGCTCTAACTTCAAAAATCATGCAAAACACTTCTAACACCTTCAGATATGTTTCTCTGTGTTGCAAAATAGGTTTTATTCATGCACAGACTGCAATTTTAATATTGGACCGAGTTTCAGCCTGCATTGCCAGAAGCAAGTTTGTTCTGCGCTGAAACGCTGTTTTCTGACATTTCAGGCTCTAACTTAAAAAATCATGCAAAACACTTCTAACACCTTAAGACATGTTTCTCTGTGTTGCAAAATAGGTTTTATTCATGCACAGGCTGCAATTTTAATTTTGGACCGAGTTTCAGCCTGCATTGCCAGAACCAAGTTTGTTATGGGCTGAAACGCTGTTTTCTGACATTTCAGGCTCTAACTTCAAAAATCATGCAAAACACTTCTAACACCTTCAGATATGTTTCTCTGTGTTGCAAAATAGGTTTTATTCATGCACAGACTGATATTTTAAAGTGGGACCAAGATTCAGCTTGCATTGCTGGAACCAAGTTTGTTCTGCGCTGAAACGCTGTTTTCTGACACTTCAGGCTCTAACTTCAAAAATCATGCAAAACACTTCTAACACCTTCAGATATGTTTCTCTGTGTTGCAAAATAGGTTTTATTCATGCACAGACTGATATTTTAAATTGGGACCAAGATTCATCTTGCATTGCTGGAACCAAGTTTGTTCTGCGCTGAAACGCTTTTTTCTGACATTTCAGGCTCTAACTTCAAAAATCATGCAAAACACTTCTAACACCTTCAGATATGTTTCTCTGTGTTGCAAAATAGGTTTTATTCATGCACAGACTGATATTTTAAAGTGGGACCAAGATTCAGCTTGCATTGCTGGAACCAAGTTTCTTCTGCGCTGAAACGCTGTTTTCTGACATTTCAGGCTCTAACTTCAAAAATTATGCAAAACACTTCTAACACCTTCAGATATGTTTCTCTGTGTTGCAAAATAGGTTTTATTCATGCACAGACTGATATTTTAAAGTGGGACCAAGATTCAGCTTGCATTGCTGGAACCAAGTTTGTTCTGCGCTGAAACGCTGTTTTCTGACATTTCAGGCTCTAACTTCAAAAATCATGCAAAACACTTCTAACACCTTCAGATATGTTTCTCTGTGTTGCAAAATAGGTTTTATTCATGCACAGACTGCAATATTAAAGTGGGACAGAGATTCAGCTTGCATTGCTTGAAACAAGTTTGTTCTGCACTGAAACGCTGTTTCCTGACATTTCAGGCTCTAACTTCAAAAATCATGCAAAACACTTCTAACACCTTCAGATATGTTTCTCTGTGTTGCAAAATAGGTTTTATTCATGCACAGACTGCAATTTTAATATTGGACCGAGTTTCAGCTTGCATTGCCTGAACCAAGTTTGTTATGTGCTGAAAAGCCGTTTTCTGACATTTCAGGCTCTAACTTCAAAAATCATGCAAAACACGTCTAACACCTTCAGATATGTTTCTCTGTGTTGCAAAATAGGTTTTATTCATGCACAGACTTCAATTTTAATTTTGGACCGAGTTTCAGCTTGCATTGCCTGAACCAAGTTTGTTATGTGCTGAAAAGCCGTTTTCTGACATTTCAGGCTCTAACTTCAAAAATCATGCAAAACACTTCTAACACCTTCAGATATGTTTCTCTGTGTTGCAAAATAGGTTTTATTCATGCACAGACTGCAATTTTAATATTGGACCGAGTTTCAGCCTGCATTGCCAGAAGGAAGTTTGTTCTGCGCTGAAACGCAGTTTTCTGACATTTCAGGCTCTAACTTAAAAAATCATGCAAAACACTTCTAACACCTTCAGATATGTTTCTCTGTGTTGAAAAATAGGTTTTATTCATGCACAGACTGCAATTTTAATTTTGGACCAAGTTTCAGCTTGCATTGCCTGAACCAAGTTTGTTATGTGCTGAAAAGCCGTTTTCTGACATTTCAGGCTCTAACTTCAAAAATCATGCAAAACACTTCTAACACCTTCAGATATGTTTCTCTGTGTTGCAAAATAGGTTTTATTCATGCACAGACTGCAATTTTAATATTGGACCGAGTTTCAGCCTGCATTGCCAGAAGCAAGTTTGTTCTGCGCTGAAACGCTGTTTTCTGACATTTCAGGCTCTAACTTAAAAAATCATGCAAAACACTTCTAACACCTTAAGACATGTTTCTCTGTGTTGCAAAATAGGTTTTATTCATGCACAGGCTGCAATTTTAATTTTGGACCGAGTTTCAGCCTGCATTGCCAGAACCAAGTTTGTTATGGGCTGAAACGCTGTTTTCTGACATTTCAGGCTCTAACTTCAAAAATCATGCAAAACACTTCTAACAACTTCAGATATGTTTCTCTGTGTTGCAAAATAGGTTTTATTCATGCACAGACTGCAATATTAAAGTGGGACCAAGATTCAGCTTGCAATGCTTGAAACAAGTTTGTTCTGCACTGAAACGCTGTTTCCTGACATTTCAGGCTCTAACTTCAAAAATCATGCAAAACACTTCTAACACCTTCAGATATGTTTCTCTGTGTTGCAAAATAGGTTTTATTCATGCACAGACTGATATTTTAAAGTGGGACCAAGATTCAGCTTGCATTGCTGGAACCAAGTTTGTTCTGCGCTGAAACGCTGTTTTCTGACATTTCAGGCTCTAACTTCAAAAATCATGCAAAACACTTCTAACACCTTCAGATATGTTTCTCTGTGTTGCAAAATAGGTTTTATTCATGCACAGACTGATATTTTAAAGTGGGACCAAGATTCAGCTTGCATTGCTGGAACCAAGTTTGTTCTGCGCTGAAACGCTGTTTTCTGACACTTCAGGCTCTAACTTCAAAAATCATGCAAAACACTTCTAACACCTTCAGATATGTTTCTCTGTGTTGCAAAATAGGTTTTATTCATGCACAGACTGCAATATTAAAGTGGGACCAAGATTCAGCTTGCAATGCTTGAAACAAGTTTGTTCTGCACTGAAACGCTGTTTCCTGACATTTCAGGCTCTAACTTCAAAAATCATGCAAAACACTTCTAACACCTTCAGATATGTTTCTCTGTGTTGCAAAATAGGTTTTATTCATGCACAGACTTCAATTTTAATTTTGGACCGAGTTTCAGCTTGCATTGCCTGAACCAAGTTTGTTATGTGCTGAAAAGCCGTTTTCTGACATTTCAGGCTCTAACTTCAAAAATCATGCAAAACACTTCTAACACCTTCAGATATGTTTCTCTGTGTTGCAAAATAGGTTTTATTCATGCACAGACTGCAATTTTAATATTGGACCGAGTTTCAGCCTGCATTGCCAGAAGGAAGTTTGTTCTGCGCTGAAACGCAGTTTTCTGACATTTCAGGCTCTAACTTAAAAAATCATGCAAAACACTTCTAACACCTTCAGATATGTTTCTCTGTGTTGCAAAATAGGTTTTATTCATGCACAGACTGATATTTTAAAGTGGGACCAAGATTCAGCTTGCATTGCTGGAACCAAGTTTGTTCTGCGCTGAAACGCTGTTTTCTGACACTTCAGGCTCTAACTTCAAAAATCATGCAAAACACTTCTAACACCTTCAGATATGTTTCTCTGTGTTGCAAAATAGGTTTTATTCATGCACAGACTGCAATATTAAAGTGGGACCAAGATTCAGCTTGCAATGCTTGAAACAAGTTTGTTCTGCACTGAAACGCTGTTTCCTGACATTTCAGGCTCTAACTTCAAAAATCATGCAAAACACTTCTAACACCTTCAGATATGTTTCTCTGTGTTGCAAAATAGGTTTTATTCATGCACAGACTGATATTTTAAAGTGGGACCAAGATTCAGCTTGCATTGCTGGAACCAAGTTTGTTCTGCGCTGAAACGCTGTTTTCTGACATTTCAGGCTCTAACTTCAAAAATCATGCAAAACACTTCTAACACCTTCAGATATGTTTCTCTGTGTTGCAAAATAGGTTTTATTCATGCACAGACTGCAATATTAAAGTGGGAGAGAGATTCAGCTTGCATTGCTTGAAACAAGTTTGTTCTGCACTGAAACGCTGTTTCCTGACATTTCAGGCTCTAACTTCAAAAATCATGCAAAACACTTCTAACACGTTCAGATATGTTTCTCTGTGTTGCAAAATAGGTTTTATTCATGCACAGACTGATATTTTAAAGTGGGACCAAGATTCAGCTTGCATTGCTGGAACCAAGTTTTATCTGCGCTGAAACGCTGTTTTCTGACACTTCAGGCTCTAACTTCAAAAATCATGCAAAACACTTCTAACACCTTCAGATATGTTTCTCTGTGTTGCAAAATAGGTTTTATTCATGCACAGACTGATATTTTAAATTGGGACCAAGATTCATCTTGCATTGCTGGAACCAAGTTTGTTCTGCGCTGAAACGCTTTTTTCTGACATTTCAGGCTCTAACTTCAAAAATCATGCAAAACACTTCTAACACCTTCAGATATGTTTCTCTGTGTTGCAAAATAGGTTTTATTCATGCACAGACTGATATTTTAAAGTGGGACCAAGATTCAGCTTGCATTGCTGGAACCAAGTTTCTTCTGCGCTGAAACGCTGTTTTCTGACATTTCAGGCTCTAACTTCAAAAATTATGCAAAACACTTCTAACACCTTCAGATATGTTTCTCTGTGTTGCAAAATAGGTTTTATTCATGCACAGACTGATATTTTAAAGTGGGACCAAGATTCAGCTTGCATTGCTGGAACCAAGTTTGTTCTGCGCTGAAACGCTGTTTTCTGACATTTCAGGCTCTAACTTCAAAAATCATGCAAAACACTTCTAACACCTTCAGATATGTTTCTCTGTGTTGCAAAATAGGTTTTATTCATGCACAGACTGCAATATTAAAGTGGGACAGAGATTCAGCTTGCATTGCTTGAAACAAGTTTGTTCTGCACTGAAACGCTGTTTCCTGACATTTCAGGCTCTAACTTCAAAAATCATGCAAAACACTTCTAACACCTTCAGATATGTTTCTCTGTGTTGCAAAATAGGTTTTATTCATGCACAGACTGCAATTTTAATATTGGACCGAGTTTCAGCTTGCATTGCCTGAACCAAGTTTGTTATGTGCTGAAAAGCCGTTTTCTGACATTTCAGGCTCTAACTTCAAAAATCATGCAAAACACGTCTAACACCTTCAGATATGTTTCTCTGTGTTGCAAAATAGGTTTTATTCATGCACAGACTTCAATTTTAATTTTGGACCGAGTTTCAGCTTGCATTGCCTGAACCAAGTTTGTTATGTGCTGAAAAGCCGTTTTCTGACATTTCAGGCTCTAACTTCAAAAATCATGCAAAACACTTCTAACACCTTCAGATATGTTTCTCTGTGTTGCAAAATAGGTTTTATTCATGCACAGACTGCAATTTTAATATTGGACCGAGTTTCAGCCTGCATTGCCAGAAGGAAGTTTGTTCTGCGCTGAAACGCAGTTTTCTGACATTTCAGGCTCTAACTTAAAAAATCATGCAAAACACTTCTAACACCTTCAGATATGTTTCTCTGTGTTGAAAAATAGGTTTTATTCATGCACAGACTGCAATTTTAATTTTGGACCAAGTTTCAGCTTGCATTGCCTGAACCAAGTTTGTTATGTGCTGAAAAGCCGTTTTCTGACATTTCAGGCTCTAACTTCAAAAATCATGCAAAACACTTCTAACACCTTCAGATATGTTTCTCTGTGTTGCAAAATAGGTTTTATTCATGCACAGACTGCAATTTTAATATTGGACCGAGTTTCAGCCTGCATTGCCAGAAGCAAGTTTGTTCTGCGCTGAAACGCTGTTTTCTGACATTTCAGGCTCTAACTTAAAAAATCATGCAAAACACTTCTAACACCTTAAGACATGTTTCTCTGTGTTGCAAAATAGGTTTTATTCATGCACAGGCTGCAATTTTAATTTTGGACCGAGTTTCAGCCTGCATTGCCAGAACCAAGTTTGTTATGGGCTGAAACGCTGTTTTCTGACATTTCAGGCTCTAACTTCAAAAATCATGCAAAACACTTCTAACACCTTCAGATATGTTTCTCTGTGTTGCAAAATAGGTTTTATTCATGCACAGACTGATATTTTAAAGTGGGACCAAGATTCAGCTTGCATTGCTGGAACCAAGTTTGTTCTGCGCTGAAACGCTGTTTTCTGACACTTCAGGCTCTAACTTCAAAAATCATGCAAAACACTTCTAACACCTTCAGATATGTTTCTCTGTGTTGCAAAATAGGTTTTATTCATGCACAGACTGATATTTTAAATTGGGACCAAGATTCATCTTGCATTGCTGGAACCAAGTTTGTTCTGCGCTGAAACGCTTTTTTCTGACATTTCAGGCTCTAACTTCAAAAATCATGCAAAACACTTCTAACACCTTCAGATATGTTTCTCTGTGTTGCAAAATAGGTTTTATTCATGCACAGACTGATATTTTAAAGTGGGACCAAGATTCAGCTTGCATTGCTGGAACCAAGTTTCTTCTGCGCTGAAACGCTGTTTTCTGACATTTCAGGCTCTAACTTCAAAAATTATGCAAAACACTTCTAACACCTTCAGATATGTTTCTCTGTGTTGCAAAATAGGTTTTATTCATGCACAGACTGATATTTTAAAGTGGGACCAAGATTCAGCTTGCATTGCTGGAACCAAGTTTGTTCTGCGCTGAAACGCTGTTTTCTGACATTTCAGGCTCTAACTTCAAAAATCATGCAAAACACTTCTAACACCTTCAGATATGTTTCTCTGTGTTGCAAAATAGGTTTTATTCATGCACAGACTGCAATATTAAAGTGGGACAGAGATTCAGCTTGCATTGCTTGAAACAAGTTTGTTCTGCACTGAAACGCTGTTTCCTGACATTTCAGGCTCTAACTTCAAAAATCATGCAAAACACTTCTAACACCTTCAGATATGTTTCTCTGTGTTGCAAAATAGGTTTTATTCATGCACAGACTGCAATTTTAATATTGGACCGAGTTTCAGCTTGCATTGCCTGAACCAAGTTTGTTATGTGCTGAAAAGCCGTTTTCTGACATTTCAGGCTCTAACTTCAAAAATCATGCAAAACACGTCTAACACCTTCAGATATGTTTCTCTGTGTTGCAAAATAGGTTTTATTCATGCACAGACTTCAATTTTAATTTTGGACCGAGTTTCAGCTTGCATTGCCTGAACCAAGTTTGTTATGTGCTGAAAAGCCGTTTTCTGACATTTCAGGCTCTAACTTCAAAAATCATGCAAAACACTTCTAACACCTTCAGATATGTTTCTCTGTGTTGCAAAATAGGTTTTATTCATGCACAGACTGCAATTTTAATATTGGACCGAGTTTCAGCCTGCATTGCCAGAAGGAAGTTTGTTCTGCGCTGAAACGCAGTTTTCTGACATTTCAGGCTCTAACTTAAAAAATCATGCAAAACACTTCTAACACCTTCAGATATGTTTCTCTGTGTTGAAAAATAGGTTTTATTCATGCACAGACTGCAATTTTAATTTTGGACCAAGTTTCAGCTTGCATTGCCTGAACCAAGTTTGTTATGTGCTGAAAAGCCGTTTTCTGACATTTCAGGCTCTAACTTCAAAAATCATGCAAAACACTTCTAACACCTTCAGATATGTTTCTCTGTGTTGCAAAATAGGTTTTATTCATGCACAGACTGCAATTTTAATATTGGACCGAGTTTCAGCCTGCATTGCCAGAAGCAAGTTTGTTCTGCGCTGAAACGCTGTTTTCTGACATTTCAGGCTCTAACTTAAAAAATCATGCAAAACACTTCTAACACCTTAAGACATGTTTCTCTGTGTTGCAAAATAGGTTTTATTCATGCACAGGCTGCAATTTTAATTTTGGACCGAGTTTCAGCCTGCATTGCCAGAACCAAGTTTGTTATGGGCTGAAACGCTGTTTTCTGACATTTCAGGCTCTAACTTCAAAAATCATGCAAAACACTTCTAACAACTTCAGATATGTTTCTCTGTGTTGCAAAATAGGTTTTATTCATGCACAGACTGCAATATTAAAGTGGGACCAAGATTCAGCTTGCAATGCTTGAAACAAGTTTGTTCTGCACTGAAACGCTGTTTCCTGACATTTCAGGCTCTAACTTCAAAAATCATGCAAAACACTTCTAACACCTTCAGATATGTTTCTCTGTGTTGCAAAATAGGTTTTATTCATGCACAGACTGATATTTTAAAGTGGGACCAAGATTCAGCTTGCATTGCTGGAACCAAGTTTGTTCTGCGCTGAAACGCTGTTTTCTGACATTTCAGGCTCTAACTTCAAAAATCATGCAAAACACTTCTAACACCTTCAGATATGTTTCTCTGTGTTGCAAAATAGGTTTTATTCATGCACAGACTGATATTTTAAAGTGGGACCAAGATTCAGCTTGCATTGCTGGAACCAAGTTTGTTCTGCGCTGAAACGCTGTTTTCTGACACTTCAGGCTCTAACTTCAAAAATCATGCAAAACACTTCTAACACCTTCAGATATGTTTCTCTGTGTTGCAAAATAGGTTTTATTCATGCACAGACTGCAATATTAAAGTGGGACCAAGATTCAGCTTGCAATGCTTGAAACAAGTTTGTTCTGCACTGAAACGCTGTTTCCTGACATTTCAGGCTCTAACTTCAAAAATCATGCAAAACACTTCTAACACCTTCAGATATGTTTCTCTGTGTTGCAAAATAGGTTTTATTCATGCACAGACTGCAATTTTAATATTGGACCGAGTTTCAGCTTGCATTGCCTGAACCAAGTTTGTTATGTGCTGAAAAGCCGTTTTCTGACATTTCAGGCTCTAACTTCAAAAATCATGCAAAACACGTCTAACACCTTCAGATATGTTTCTCTGTGTTGCAAAATAGGTTTTATTCATGCACAGACTTCAATTTTAATTTTGGACCGAGTTTCAGCTTGCATTGCCTGAACCAAGTTTGTTATGTGCTGAAAAGCCGTTTTCTGACATTTCAGGCTCTAACTTCAAAAATCATGCAAAACACTTCTAACACCTTCAGATATGTTTCTCTGTGTTGCAAAATAGGTTTTATTCATGCACAGACTGCAATTTTAATATTGGACCGAGTTTCAGCCTGCATTGCCAGAAGGAAGTTTGTTCTGCGCTGAAACGCAGTTTTCTGACATTTCAGGCTCTAACTTAAAAAATCATGCAAAACACTTCTAACACCTTCAGATATGTTTCTCTGTGTTGAAAAATAGGTTTTATTCATGCACAGACTGCAATTTTAATTTTGGACCAAGTTTCAGCTTGCATTGCCTGAACCAAGTTTGTTATGTGCTGAAAAGCCGTTTTCTGACATTTCAGGCTCTAACTTCAAAAATCATGCAAAACACTTCTAACACCTTCAGATATGTTTCTCTGTGTTGCAAAATAGGTTTTATTCATGCACAGACTGCAATTTTAATATTGGACCGAGTTTCAGCCTGCATTGCCAGAAGCAAGTTTGTTCTGCGCTGAAACGCTGTTTTCTGACATTTCAGGCTCTAACTTAAAAAATCATGCAAAACACTTCTAACACCTTAAGACATGTTTCTCTGTGTTGCAAAATAGGTTTTATTCATGCACAGGCTGCAATTTTAATTTTGGACCGAGTTTCAGCCTGCATTGCCAGAACCAAGTTTGTTATGGGCTGAAACGCTGTTTTCTGACATTTCAGGCTCTAACTTCAAAAATCATGCAAAACACTTCTAACACCTTCAGATATGTTTCTCTGTGTTGCAAAATAGGTTTTATTCATGCACAGACTGATATTTTAAAGTGGGACCAAGATTCAGCTTGCATTGCTGGAACCAAGTTTGTTCTGCGCTGAAACGCTGTTTTCTGACACTTCAGGCTCTAACTTCAAAAATCATGCAAAACACTTCTAACACCTTCAGATATGTTTCTCTGTGTTGCAAAATAGGTTTTATTCATGCACAGACTGATATTTTAAATTGGGACCAAGATTCATCTTGCATTGCTGGAACCAAGTTTGTTCTGCGCTGAAACGCTTTTTTCTGACATTTCAGGCTCTAACTTCAAAAATCATGCAAAACACTTCTAACACCTTCAGATATGTTTCTCTGTGTTGCAAAATAGGTTTTATTCATGCACAGACTGATATTTTAAAGTGGGACCAAGATTCAGCTTGCATTGCTGGAACCAAGTTTCTTCTGCGCTGAAACGCTGTTTTCTGACATTTCAGGCTCTAACTTCAAAAATTATGCAAAACACTTCTAACACCTTCAGATATGTTTCTCTGTGTTGCAAAATAGGTTTTATTCATGCACAGACTGATATTTTAAAGTGGGACCAAGATTCAGCTTGCATTGCTGGAACCAAGTTTGTTCTGCGCTGAAACGCTGTTTTCTGACATTTCAGGCTCTAACTTCAAAAATCATGCAAAACACTTCTAACACCTTCAGATATGTTTCTCTGTGTTGCAAAATAGGTTTTATTCATGCACAGACTGCAATATTAAAGTGGGACAGAGATTCAGCTTGCATTGCTTGAAACAAGTTTGTTCTGCACTGAAACGCTGTTTCCTGACATTTCAGGCTCTAACTTCAAAAATCATGCAAAACACTTCTAACACCTTCAGATATGTTTCTCTGTGTTGCAAAATAGGTTTTATTCATGCACAGACTGCAATTTTAATATTGGACCGAGTTTCAGCTTGCATTGCCTGAACCAAGTTTGTTATGTGCTGAAAAGCCGTTTTCTGACATTTCAGGCTCTAACTTCAAAAATCATGCAAAACACGTCTAACACCTTCAGATATGTTTCTCTGTGTTGCAAAATAGGTTTTATTCATGCACAGACTTCAATTTTAATTTTGGACCGAGTTTCAGCTTGCATTGCCTGAACCAAGTTTGTTATGTGCTGAAAAGCCGTTTTCTGACATTTCAGGCTCTAACTTCAAAAATCATGCAAAACACTTCTAACACCTTCAGATATGTTTCTCTGTGTTGCAAAATAGGTTTTATTCATGCACAGACTGCAATTTTAATATTGGACCGAGTTTCAGCCTGCATTGCCAGAAGGAAGTTTGTTCTGCGCTGAAACGCAGTTTTCTGACATTTCAGGCTCTAACTTAAAAAATCATGCAAAACACTTCTAACACCTTCAGATATGTTTCTCTGTGTTGAAAAATAGGTTTTATTCATGCACAGACTGCAATTTTAATTTTGGACCAAGTTTCAGCTTGCATTGCCTGAACCAAGTTTGTTATGTGCTGAAAAGCCGTTTTCTGACATTTCAGGCTCTAACTTCAAAAATCATGCAAAACACTTCTAACACCTTCAGATATGTTTCTCTGTGTTGCAAAATAGGTTTTATTCATGCACAGACTGCAATTTTAATATTGGACCGAGTTTCAGCCTGCATTGCCAGAAGCAAGTTTGTTCTGCGCTGAAACGCTGTTTTCTGACATTTCAGGCTCTAACTTAAAAAATCATGCAAAACACTTCTAACACCTTAAGACATGTTTCTCTGTGTTGCAAAATAGGTTTTATTCATGCACAGGCTGCAATTTTAATTTTGGACCGAGTTTCAGCCTGCATTGCCAGAACCAAGTTTGTTATGGGCTGAAACGCTGTTTTCTGACATTTCAGGCTCTAACTTCAAAAATCATGCAAAACACTTCTAACAACTTCAGATATGTTTCTCTGTGTTGCAAAATAGGTTTTATTCATGCACAGACTGCAATATTAAAGTGGGACCAAGATTCAGCTTGCAATGCTTGAAACAAGTTTGTTCTGCACTGAAACGCTGTTTCCTGACATTTCAGGCTCTAACTTCAAAAATCATGCAAAACACTTCTAACACCTTCAGATATGTTTCTCTGTGTTGCAAAATAGGTTTTATTCATGCACAGACTGATATTTTAAAGTGGGACCAAGATTCAGCTTGCATTGCTGGAACCAAGTTTGTTCTGCGCTGAAACGCTGTTTTCTGACATTTCAGGCTCTAACTTCAAAAATCATGCAAAACACTTCTAACACCTTCAGATATGTTTCTCTGTGTTGCAAAATAGGTTTTATTCATGCACAGACTGATATTTTAAAGTGGGACCAAGATTCAGCTTGCATTGCTGGAACCAAGTTTGTTCTGCGCTGAAACGCTGTTTTCTGACACTTCAGGCTCTAACTTCAAAAATCATGCAAAACACTTCTAACACCTTCAGATATGTTTCTCTGTGTTGCAAAATAGGTTTTATTCATGCACAGACTGCAATATTAAAGTGGGACCAAGATTCAGCTTGCAATGCTTGAAACAAGTTTGTTCTGCACTGAAACGCTGTTTCCTGACATTTCAGGCTCTAACTTCAAAAATCATGCAAAACACTTCTAACACCTTCAGATATGTTTCTCTGTGTTGCAAAATAGGTTTTATTCATGCACAGACTTCAATTTTAATTTTGGACCGAGTTTCAGCTTGCATTGCCTGAACCAAGTTTGTTATGTGCTGAAAAGCCGTTTTCTGACATTTCAGGCTCTAACTTCAAAAATCATGCAAAACACTTCTAACACCTTCAGATATGTTTCTCTGTGTTGCAAAATAGGTTTTATTCATGCACAGACTGCAATTTTAATATTGGACCGAGTTTCAGCCTGCATTGCCAGAAGGAAGTTTGTTCTGCGCTGAAACGCAGTTTTCTGACATTTCAGGCTCTAACTTAAAAAATCATGCAAAACACTTCTAACACCTTCAGATATGTTTCTCTGTGTTGCAAAATAGGTTTTATTCATGCACAGACTGATATTTTAAAGTGGGACCAAGATTCAGCTTGCATTGCTGGAACCAAGTTTGTTCTGCGCTGAAACGCTGTTTTCTGACACTTCAGGCTCTAACTTCAAAAATCATGCAAAACACTTCTAACACCTTCAGATATGTTTCTCTGTGTTGCAAAATAGGTTTTATTCATGCACAGACTGCAATATTAAAGTGGGACCAAGATTCAGCTTGCAATGCTTGAAACAAGTTTGTTCTGCACTGAAACGCTGTTTCCTGACATTTCAGGCTCTAACTTCAAAAATCATGCAAAACACTTCTAACACCTTCAGATATGTTTCTCTGTGTTGCAAAATAGGTTTTATTCATGCACAGACTGATATTTTAAAGTGGGACCAAGATTCAGCTTGCATTGCTGGAACCAAGTTTGTTCTGCGCTGAAACGCTGTTTTCTGACATTTCAGGCTCTAACTTCAAAAATCATGCAAAACACTTCTAACACCTTCAGATATGTTTCTCTGTGTTGCAAAATAGGTTTTATTCATGCACAGACTGCAATATTAAAGTGGGAGAGAGATTCAGCTTGCATTGCTTGAAACAAGTTTGTTCTGCACTGAAACGCTGTTTCCTGACATTTCAGGCTCTAACTTCAAAAATCATGCAAAACACTTCTAACACGTTCAGATATGTTTCTCTGTGTTGCAAAATAGGTTTTATTCATGCACAGACTGATATTTTAAAGTGGGACCAAGATTCAGCTTGCATTGCTGGAACCAAGTTTTATCTGCGCTGAAACGCTGTTTTCTGACACTTCAGGCTCTAACTTCAAAAATCATGCAAAACACTTCTAACACCTTCAGATATGTTTCTCTGTGTTGCAAAATAGGTTTTATTCATGCACAGACTGATATTTTAAATTGGGACCAAGATTCATCTTGCATTGCTGGAACCAAGTTTGTTCTGCGCTGAAACGCTTTTTTCTGACATTTCAGGCTCTAACTTCAAAAATCATGCAAAACACTTCTAACACCTTCAGATATGTTTCTCTGTGTTGCAAAATAGGTTTTATTCATGCACAGACTGATATTTTAAAGTGGGACCAAGATTCAGCTTGCATTGCTGGAACCAAGTTTCTTCTGCGCTGAAACGCTGTTTTCTGACATTTCAGGCTCTAACTTCAAAAATTATGCAAAACACTTCTAACACCTTCAGATATGTTTCTCTGTGTTGCAAAATAGGTTTTATTCATGCACAGACTGATATTTTAAAGTGGGACCAAGATTCAGCTTGCATTGCTGGAACCAAGTTTGTTCTGCGCTGAAACGCTGTTTTCTGACATTTCAGGCTCTAACTTCAAAAATCATGCAAAACACTTCTAACACCTTCAGATATGTTTCTCTGTGTTGCAAAATAGGTTTTATTCATGCACAGACTGCAATATTAAAGTGGGACAGAGATTCAGCTTGCATTGCTTGAAACAAGTTTGTTCTGCACTGAAACGCTGTTTCCTGACATTTCAGGCTCTAACTTCAAAAATCATGCAAAACACTTCTAACACCTTCAGATATGTTTCTCTGTGTTGCAAAATAGGTTTTATTCATGCACAGACTGCAATTTTAATATTGGACCGAGTTTCAGCTTGCATTGCCTGAACCAAGTTTGTTATGTGCTGAAAAGCCGTTTTCTGACATTTCAGGCTCTAACTTCAAAAATCATGCAAAACACGTCTAACACCTTCAGATATGTTTCTCTGTGTTGCAAAATAGGTTTTATTCATGCACAGACTTCAATTTTAATTTTGGACCGAGTTTCAGCTTGCATTGCCTGAACCAAGTTTGTTATGTGCTGAAAAGCCGTTTTCTGACATTTCAGGCTCTAACTTCAAAAATCATGCAAAACACTTCTAACACCTTCAGATATGTTTCTCTGTGTTGCAAAATAGGTTTTATTCATGCACAGACTGCAATTTTAATATTGGACCGAGTTTCAGCCTGCATTGCCAGAAGGAAGTTTGTTCTGCGCTGAAACGCAGTTTTCTGACATTTCAGGCTCTAACTTAAAAAATCATGCAAAACACTTCTAACACCTTCAGATATGTTTCTCTGTGTTGAAAAATAGGTTTTATTCATGCACAGACTGCAATTTTAATTTTGGACCAAGTTTCAGCTTGCATTGCCTGAACCAAGTTTGTTATGTGCTGAAAAGCCGTTTTCTGACATTTCAGGCTCTAACTTCAAAAATCATGCAAAACACTTCTAACACCTTCAGATATGTTTCTCTGTGTTGCAAAATAGGTTTTATTCATGCACAGACTGCAATTTTAATATTGGACCGAGTTTCAGCCTGCATTGCCAGAAGCAAGTTTGTTCTGCGCTGAAACGCTGTTTTCTGACATTTCAGGCTCTAACTTAAAAAATCATGCAAAACACTTCTAACACCTTAAGACATGTTTCTCTGTGTTGCAAAATAGGTTTTATTCATGCACAGGCTGCAATTTTAATTTTGGACCGAGTTTCAGCCTGCATTGCCAGAACCAAGTTTGTTATGGGCTGAAACGCTGTTTTCTGACATTTCAGGCTCTAACTTCAAAAATCATGCAAAACACTTCTAACACCTTCAGATATGTTTCTCTGTGTTGCAAAATAGGTTTTATTCATGCACAGACTGATATTTTAAAGTGGGACCAAGATTCAGCTTGCATTGCTGGAACCAAGTTTGTTCTGCGCTGAAACGCTGTTTTCTGACACTTCAGGCTCTAACTTCAAAAATCATGCAAAACACTTCTAACACCTTCAGATATGTTTCTCTGTGTTGCAAAATAGGTTTTATTCATGCACAGACTGATATTTTAAATTGGGACCAAGATTCATCTTGCATTGCTGGAACCAAGTTTGTTCTGCGCTGAAACGCTTTTTTCTGACATTTCAGGCTCTAACTTCAAAAATCATGCAAAACACTTCTAACACCTTCAGATATGTTTCTCTGTGTTGCAAAATAGGTTTTATTCATGCACAGACTGATATTTTAAAGTGGGACCAAGATTCAGCTTGCATTGCTGGAACCAAGTTTCTTCTGCGCTGAAACGCTGTTTTCTGACATTTCAGGCTCTAACTTCAAAAATTATGCAAAACACTTCTAACACCTTCAGATATGTTTCTCTGTGTTGCAAAATAGGTTTTATTCATGCACAGACTGATATTTTAAAGTGGGACCAAGATTCAGCTTGCATTGCTGGAACCAAGTTTGTTCTGCGCTGAAACGCTGTTTTCTGACATTTCAGGCTCTAACTTCAAAAATCATGCAAAACACTTCTAACACCTTCAGATATGTTTCTCTGTGTTGCAAAATAGGTTTTATTCATGCACAGACTGCAATATTAAAGTGGGACAGAGATTCAGCTTGCATTGCTTGAAACAAGTTTGTTCTGCACTGAAACGCTGTTTCCTGACATTTCAGGCTCTAACTTCAAAAATCATGCAAAACACTTCTAACACCTTCAGATATGTTTCTCTGTGTTGCAAAATAGGTTTTATTCATGCACAGACTGCAATTTTAATATTGGACCGAGTTTCAGCTTGCATTGCCTGAACCAAGTTTGTTATGTGCTGAAAAGCCGTTTTCTGACATTTCAGGCTCTAACTTCAAAAATCATGCAAAACACGTCTAACACCTTCAGATATGTTTCTCTGTGTTGCAAAATAGGTTTTATTCATGCACAGACTTCAATTTTAATTTTGGACCGAGTTTCAGCTTGCATTGCCTGAACCAAGTTTGTTATGTGCTGAAAAGCCGTTTTCTGACATTTCAGGCTCTAACTTCAAAAATCATGCAAAACACTTCTAACACCTTCAGATATGTTTCTCTGTGTTGCAAAATAGGTTTTATTCATGCACAGACTGCAATTTTAATATTGGACCGAGTTTCAGCCTGCATTGCCAGAAGGAAGTTTGTTCTGCGCTGAAACGCAGTTTTCTGACATTTCAGGCTCTAACTTAAAAAATCATGCAAAACACTTCTAACACCTTCAGATATGTTTCTCTGTGTTGAAAAATAGGTTTTATTCATGCACAGACTGCAATTTTAATTTTGGACCAAGTTTCAGCTTGCATTGCCTGAACCAAGTTTGTTATGTGCTGAAAAGCCGTTTTCTGACATTTCAGGCTCTAACTTCAAAAATCATGCAAAACACTTCTAACACCTTCAGATATGTTTCTCTGTGTTGCAAAATAGGTTTTATTCATGCACAGACTGCAATTTTAATATTGGACCGAGTTTCAGCCTGCATTGCCAGAAGCAAGTTTGTTCTGCGCTGAAACGCTGTTTTCTGACATTTCAGGCTCTAACTTAAAAAATCATGCAAAACACTTCTAACACCTTAAGACATGTTTCTCTGTGTTGCAAAATAGGTTTTATTCATGCACAGGCTGCAATTTTAATTTTGGACCGAGTTTCAGCCTGCATTGCCAGAACCAAGTTTGTTATGGGCTGAAACGCTGTTTTCTGACATTTCAGGCTCTAACTTCAAAAATCATGCAAAACACTTCTAACAACTTCAGATATGTTTCTCTGTGTTGCAAAATAGGTTTTATTCATGCACAGACTGCAATATTAAAGTGGGACCAAGATTCAGCTTGCAATGCTTGAAACAAGTTTGTTCTGCACTGAAACGCTGTTTCCTGACATTTCAGGCTCTAACTTCAAAAATCATGCAAAACACTTCTAACACCTTCAGATATGTTTCTCTGTGTTGCAAAATAGGTTTTATTCATGCACAGACTGATATTTTAAAGTGGGACCAAGATTCAGCTTGCATTGCTGGAACCAAGTTTGTTCTGCGCTGAAACGCTGTTTTCTGACATTTCAGGCTCTAACTTCAAAAATCATGCAAAACACTTCTAACACCTTCAGATATGTTTCTCTGTGTTGCAAAATAGGTTTTATTCATGCACAGACTGATATTTTAAAGTGGGACCAAGATTCAGCTTGCATTGCTGGAACCAAGTTTGTTCTGCGCTGAAACGCTGTTTTCTGACACTTCAGGCTCTAACTTCAAAAATCATGCAAAACACTTCTAACACCTTCAGATATGTTTCTCTGTGTTGCAAAATAGGTTTTATTCATGCACAGACTGCAATATTAAAGTGGGACCAAGATTCAGCTTGCAATGCTTGAAACAAGTTTGTTCTGCACTGAAACGCTGTTTCCTGACATTTCAGGCTCTAACTTCAAAAATCATGCAAAACACTTCTAACACCTTCAGATATGTTTCTCTGTGTTGCAAAATAGGTTTTATTCATGCACAGACTGCAATATTAAAGTGGGACCAAGATTCAGCTTGCAATGCTTGAAACAAGTTTGTTCTGCACTGAAACGCTGTTTCCTGACATTTCAGGCTCTAACTTCAAAAATCATGCAAAACACTTCTAACACCTTCAGATATGTTTCTCTGTGTTGCAAAATAGGTTTTATTCATGCACAGACTGATATTTTAAAGTGGGACCAAGATTCAGCTTGCATTGCTGGAACCAAGTTTGTTCTGCGCTGAAACGCTGTTTTCTGACATTTCAGGCTCTAACTTCAAAAATCATGCAAAACACTTCTAACACCTTCAGATATGTTTCTCTGTGTTGCAAAACAGGTTTTATTCATGCACAGACTGCAATTTTAATTTTGGACAGAGTTTCAGCTTGCATTGCCTGAACCAAGTTTGTTATGTGCTGAAGACCCGTTTTCTGACATTTCAGGCTCTAACTTCAAAAATCATGCAAAACACTTCTAACACCTTCAGATATGTTTCTCTGTGTTGCAAAATAGGTTTTATTCATGCACAGACTGCAATTTTAATATTGGGACCAAGATTCAGCTTGCATTGCTGGAACCAAGTTTGTTCTGCGCTGAAACGCTGTTTTCTGACATTTCAGGCTCTAACTTCAAAAATCATGCAAAACACTTCTAACACCTTCAGATATGTTTCTCTGTGTTGCAAAATAGGTTGTATTCATGCACAGACTGATATTTTAAAGTGGGACCAAGATTCAGCTTGCATTGCTGGAACCAAGTTTGTTCTGCGCTGAAACGCTGTTTTCTGACACTTCAGGCTCTAACTTCAAAAATCATGCAAAACACTTCTAACACCTTCAGATATGTTTCTCTGTGTTGCAAAATAGGTTTTATTCATGCACAGACTGCAATATTAAAGTGGGACCAAGATTCAGCTTGCAATGCTTGAAACAAGTTTGTTCTGCACTGAAACGCTGTTTCCTGACATTTCAGGCTCTAACTTCAAAAATCATGCAAAACACTTCTAACACCTTCAGATATGTTTCTCTGTGTTGCAAAATAGGTTTTATTCATGCACAGACTGATATTTTAAAGTGGGACCAAGATTCAGCTTGCATTGCTGGAACAAAGTTTGTACTGCGCTGAAACGCTGTTTTCTGACATTTCAGGCTCTAACTTCAAAAATCATGCAAAACACTTCTAACACCTTCAGATATGTTTCTCTGTGTTGCAAAATAGGTTTTATTCATGCACAGACTGCAATATTAAAGTGGGAGAGAGATTCAGCTTGCATTGCTTGAAACAAGTTTGTTCTGCACTGAAACGCTGTTTCCTGACATTTCAGGCTC
This sequence comes from Garra rufa, assembly GCF_049309525.1. NCBI lineage: Eukaryota > Metazoa > Chordata > Actinopteri > Cypriniformes > Cyprinidae > Garra > Garra rufa. Next base: position 52,909 of record NW_027394311.1, on the reverse strand, counting down.
TAACTTCAAAAATCATGCAAAACACTTCTAACACGTTCAGATATGTTTCTCTGTGTTGCAAAATAGGTTTTATTCATGCACAGACTGATATTTTAAAGTGGGACCAAGATTCAGCTTGCATTGCTGGAACCAAGTTTTATCTGCGCTGAAACGCTGTTTTCTGACACTTCAGGCTCTAACTTCAAAAATCATGCAAAACACTTCTAACACCTTCAGATATGTTTCTCTGTGTTGCAAAATAGGTTTTATTCATGCACAGACTGATATTTTAAATTGGGACCAAGATTCATCTTGCATTGCTGGAACCAAGTTTGTTCTGCGCTGAAACGCTGTTTTCTGACATTTCAGGCTCTAACTTCAAAAATCATGCAAAACACTTCTAACACCTTCAGATATGTTTCTCTGTGTTGCAAAATAGGTTTTATTCATGCACAGACTGATATTTTAAAGTGGGACCAAGATTCAGCTTGCATTGCTGGAACCAAGTTTCTTCTGCGCTGAAACGCTGTTTTCTGACATTTCAGGCTCTAACTTCAAAAATTATGCAAAACACTTCTAACACCTTCAGATATGTTTCTCTGTGTTGCAAAATAGGTTTTATTCATGCACAGACTGATATTTTAAAGTGGGACCAAGATTCAGCTTGCATTGCTGGAACCAAGTTTGTTCTGCGCTGAAACGCTGTTTTCTGACATTTCAGGCTCTAACTTCAAAAATCATGCAAAACACTTCTAACACCTTCAGATATGTTTCTCTGTGTTGCAAAATAGGTTTTATTCATGCACAGACTGCAATATTAAAGTGGGACAGAGATTCAGCTTGCATTGCTTGAAACAAGTTTGTTCTGCACTGAAACGCTGTTTCCTGACATTTCAGGCTCTAACTTCAAAAATCATGCAAAACACTTCTAACACCTTCAGATATGTTTCTCTGTGTTGCAAAATAGGTTTTATTCATGCACAGACTGCAATTTTAATATTGGACCGAGTTTCAGCTTGCATTGCCTGAACCAAGTTTGTTATGTGCTGAAAAGCCGTTTTCTGACATTTCAGGCTCTAACTTCAAAAATCATGCAAAACACGTCTAACACCTTCAGATATGTTTCTCTGTGTTGCAAAATAGGTTTTATTCATGCACAGACTTCAATTTTAATTTTGGACCGAGTTTCAGCTTGCATTGCCTGAACCAAGTTTGTTATGTGCTGAAAAGCCGTTTTCTGACATTTCAGGCTCTAACTTCAAAAATCATGCAAAACACTTCTAACACCTTCAGATATGTTTCTCTGTGTTGCAAAATAGGTTTTATTCATGCACAGACTGCAATTTTAATATTGGACCGAGTTTCAGCCTGCATTGCCAGAAGGAAGTTTGTTCTGCGCTGAAACGCAGTTTTCTGACATTTCAGGCTCTAACTTAAAAAATCATGCAAAACACTTCTAACACCTTCAGATATGTTTCTCTGTGTTGCAAAATAGGTTTTATTCATGCACAGACTGATATTTTAAAGTGGGACCAAGATTCAGCTTGCATTGCTGGAACCAAGTTTGTTCTGCGCTGAAACGCTGTTTTCTGACACTTCAGGCTCTAACTTCAAAAATCATGCAAAACACTTCTAACACCTTCAGATATGTTTCTCTGTGTTGCAAAATAGGTTTTATTCATGCACAGACTGCAATATTAAAGTGGGACCAAGATTCAGCTTGCAATGCTTGAAACAAGTTTGTTCTGCACTGAAACGCTGTTTCCTGACATTTCAGGCTCTAACTTCAAAAATCATGCAAAACACTTCTAACACCTTCAGATATGTTTCTCTGTGTTGCAAAATAGGTTTTATTCATGCACAGACTGATATTTTAAAGTGGGACCAAGATTCAGCTTGCATTGCTGGAACCAAGTTTGTTCTGCGCTGAAACGCTGTTTTCTGACATTTCAGGCTCTAACTTCAAAAATCATGCAAAACACTTCTAACACCTTCAGATATGTTTCTCTGTGTTGCAAAATAGGTTTTATTCATGCACAGACTGCAATATTAAAGTGGGAGAGAGATTCAGCTTGCATTGCTTGAAACAAGTTTGTTCTGCACTGAAACGCTGTTTCCTGACATTTCAGGCTCTAACTTCAAAAATCATGCAAAACACTTCTAACACGTTCAGATATGTTTCTCTGTGTTGCAAAATAGGTTTTATTCATGCACAGACTGATATTTTAAAGTGGGACCAAGATTCAGCTTGCATTGCTGGAACCAAGTTTTATCTGCGCTGAAACGCTGTTTTCTGACACTTCAGGCTCTAACTTCAAAAATCATGCAAAACACTTCTAACACCTTCAGATATGTTTCTCTGTGTTGCAAAATAGGTTTTATTCATGCACAGACTGATATTTTAAATTGGGACCAAGATTCATCTTGCATTGCTGGAACCAAGTTTGTTCTGCGCTGAAACGCTTTTTTCTGACATTTCAGGCTCTAACTTCAAAAATCATGCAAAACACTTCTAACACCTTCAGATATGTTTCTCTGTGTTGCAAAATAGGTTTTATTCATGCACAGACTGATATTTTAAAGTGGGACCAAGATTCAGCTTGCATTGCTGGAACCAAGTTTCTTCTGCGCTGAAACGCTGTTTTCTGACATTTCAGGCTCTAACTTCAAAAATTATGCAAAACACTTCTAACACCTTCAGATATGTTTCTCTGTGTTGCAAAATAGGTTTTATTCATGCACAGACTGATATTTTAAAGTGGGACCAAGATTCAGCTTGCATTGCTGGAACCAAGTTTGTTCTGCGCTGAAACGCTGTTTTCTGACATTTCAGGCTCTAACTTCAAAAATCATGCAAAACACTTCTAACACCTTCAGATATGTTTCTCTGTGTTGCAAAATAGGTTTTATTCATGCACAGACTGCAATATTAAAGTGGGACAGAGATTCAGCTTGCATTGCTTGAAACAAGTTTGTTCTGCACTGAAACGCTGTTTCCTGACATTTCAGGCTCTAACTTCAAAAATCATGCAAAACACTTCTAACACCTTCAGATATGTTTCTCTGTGTTGCAAAATAGGTTTTATTCATGCACAGACTGCAATTTTAATATTGGACCGAGTTTCAGCTTGCATTGCCTGAACCAAGTTTGTTATGTGCTGAAAAGCCGTTTTCTGACATTTCAGGCTCTAACTTCAAAAATCATGCAAAACACGTCTAACACCTTCAGATATGTTTCTCTGTGTTGCAAAATAGGTTTTATTCATGCACAGACTTCAATTTTAATTTTGGACCGAGTTTCAGCTTGCATTGCCTGAACCAAGTTTGTTATGTGCTGAAAAGCCGTTTTCTGACATTTCAGGCTCTAACTTCAAAAATCATGCAAAACACTTCTAACACCTTCAGATATGTTTCTCTGTGTTGCAAAATAGGTTTTATTCATGCACAGACTGCAATTTTAATATTGGACCGAGTTTCAGCCTGCATTGCCAGAAGGAAGTTTGTTCTGCGCTGAAACGCAGTTTTCTGACATTTCAGGCTCTAACTTAAAAAATCATGCAAAACACTTCTAACACCTTCAGATATGTTTCTCTGTGTTGAAAAATAGGTTTTATTCATGCACAGACTGCAATTTTAATTTTGGACCAAGTTTCAGCTTGCATTGCCTGAACCAAGTTTGTTATGTGCTGAAAAGCCGTTTTCTGACATTTCAGGCTCTAACTTCAAAAATCATGCAAAACACTTCTAACACCTTCAGATATGTTTCTCTGTGTTGCAAAATAGGTTTTATTCATGCACAGACTGCAATTTTAATATTGGACCGAGTTTCAGCCTGCATTGCCAGAAGCAAGTTTGTTCTGCGCTGAAACGCTGTTTTCTGACATTTCAGGCTCTAACTTAAAAAATCATGCAAAACACTTCTAACACCTTAAGACATGTTTCTCTGTGTTGCAAAATAGGTTTTATTCATGCACAGGCTGCAATTTTAATTTTGGACCGAGTTTCAGCCTGCATTGCCAGAACCAAGTTTGTTATGGGCTGAAACGCTGTTTTCTGACATTTCAGGCTCTAACTTCAAAAATCATGCAAAACACTTCTAACACCTTCAGATATGTTTCTCTGTGTTGCAAAATAGGTTTTATTCATGCACAGACTGATATTTTAAAGTGGGACCAAGATTCAGCTTGCATTGCTGGAACCAAGTTTGTTCTGCGCTGAAACGCTGTTTTCTGACACTTCAGGCTCTAACTTCAAAAATCATGCAAAACACTTCTAACACCTTCAGATATGTTTCTCTGTGTTGCAAAATAGGTTTTATTCATGCACAGACTGATATTTTAAATTGGGACCAAGATTCATCTTGCATTGCTGGAACCAAGTTTGTTCTGCGCTGAAACGCTTTTTTCTGACATTTCAGGCTCTAACTTCAAAAATCATGCAAAACACTTCTAACACCTTCAGATATGTTTCTCTGTGTTGCAAAATAGGTTTTATTCATGCACAGACTGATATTTTAAAGTGGGACCAAGATTCAGCTTGCATTGCTGGAACCAAGTTTCTTCTGCGCTGAAACGCTGTTTTCTGACATTTCAGGCTCTAACTTCAAAAATTATGCAAAACACTTCTAACACCTTCAGATATGTTTCTCTGTGTTGCAAAATAGGTTTTATTCATGCACAGACTGATATTTTAAAGTGGGACCAAGATTCAGCTTGCATTGCTGGAACCAAGTTTGTTCTGCGCTGAAACGCTGTTTTCTGACATTTCAGGCTCTAACTTCAAAAATCATGCAAAACACTTCTAACACCTTCAGATATGTTTCTCTGTGTTGCAAAATAGGTTTTATTCATGCACAGACTGCAATATTAAAGTGGGACAGAGATTCAGCTTGCATTGCTTGAAACAAGTTTGTTCTGCACTGAAACGCTGTTTCCTGACATTTCAGGCTCTAACTTCAAAAATCATGCAAAACACTTCTAACACCTTCAGATATGTTTCTCTGTGTTGCAAAATAGGTTTTATTCATGCACAGACTGCAATTTTAATATTGGACCGAGTTTCAGCTTGCATTGCCTGAACCAAGTTTGTTATGTGCTGAAAAGCCGTTTTCTGACATTTCAGGCTCTAACTTCAAAAATCATGCAAAACACGTCTAACACCTTCAGATATGTTTCTCTGTGTTGCAAAATAGGTTTTATTCATGCACAGACTTCAATTTTAATTTTGGACCGAGTTTCAGCTTGCATTGCCTGAACCAAGTTTGTTATGTGCTGAAAAGCCGTTTTCTGACATTTCAGGCTCTAACTTCAAAAATCATGCAAAACACTTCTAACACCTTCAGATATGTTTCTCTGTGTTGCAAAATAGGTTTTATTCATGCACAGACTGCAATTTTAATATTGGACCGAGTTTCAGCCTGCATTGCCAGAAGGAAGTTTGTTCTGCGCTGAAACGCAGTTTTCTGACATTTCAGGCTCTAACTTAAAAAATCATGCAAAACACTTCTAACACCTTCAGATATGTTTCTCTGTGTTGAAAAATAGGTTTTATTCATGCACAGACTGCAATTTTAATTTTGGACCAAGTTTCAGCTTGCATTGCCTGAACCAAGTTTGTTATGTGCTGAAAAGCCGTTTTCTGACATTTCAGGCTCTAACTTCAAAAATCATGCAAAACACTTCTAACACCTTCAGATATGTTTCTCTGTGTTGCAAAATAGGTTTTATTCATGCACAGACTGCAATTTTAATATTGGACCGAGTTTCAGCCTGCATTGCCAGAAGCAAGTTTGTTCTGCGCTGAAACGCTGTTTTCTGACATTTCAGGCTCTAACTTAAAAAATCATGCAAAACACTTCTAACACCTTAAGACATGTTTCTCTGTGTTGCAAAATAGGTTTTATTCATGCACAGGCTGCAATTTTAATTTTGGACCGAGTTTCAGCCTGCATTGCCAGAACCAAGTTTGTTATGGGCTGAAACGCTGTTTTCTGACATTTCAGGCTCTAACTTCAAAAATCATGCAAAACACTTCTAACAACTTCAGATATGTTTCTCTGTGTTGCAAAATAGGTTTTATTCATGCACAGACTGCAATATTAAAGTGGGACCAAGATTCAGCTTGCAATGCTTGAAACAAGTTTGTTCTGCACTGAAACGCTGTTTCCTGACATTTCAGGCTCTAACTTCAAAAATCATGCAAAACACTTCTAACACCTTCAGATATGTTTCTCTGTGTTGCAAAATAGGTTTTATTCATGCACAGACTGATATTTTAAAGTGGGACCAAGATTCAGCTTGCATTGCTGGAACCAAGTTTGTTCTGCGCTGAAACGCTGTTTTCTGACATTTCAGGCTCTAACTTCAAAAATCATGCAAAACACTTCTAACACCTTCAGATATGTTTCTCTGTGTTGCAAAATAGGTTTTATTCATGCACAGACTGCAATTTTAATATTGGACCGAGTTTCAGCCTGCATTGCCAGAAGCAAGTTTGTTCTGCGCTGAAACGCTGTTTTCTGACATTTCAGGCTCTAACTTCAAAAATCATGCAAAACACTTCTAACACCTTCAGATATGTTTCTCTGTGTTGCAAAATAGGTTTTATTCATGCACAGACTGATATTTTAATTTTGGACCAAGATTCAGCTTGCATTGCTGGAACCAAGTTTGTTCTGCGCTGAAACGCTGTTTTCTGACATTTCAGGCTCTAACTTCAAAAATCATGCAAAACACTTCTAACACCTTCAGATATGTTTCTCTGTGTTGCAAAATAGGTTTTATTCATGCACAGACTGCAATATTAAAGTGGGAGAGAGATTCAGCTTGCATTGCTTGAAACAAGTTTGTTCTGCACTGAAACGCTGTTTCCTGACATTTCAGGCTCTAACTTCAAAAATCATGCAAAACACTTCTAACACCTTCAGATATGTTTCTCTGTGTTGCAAAATAGGTTTTATTCATGCACAGACTGCAATTTTAATTTTGGACCAAGTTTCAGCTTGCATTGCCTGAACCAAGTTTGTTATGTGCTGAAAAGCCGTTTTCTGACATTTCAGGCTCTAACTTCAAAAATCATGCAAAACACTTCTAACACCTTCAGATATGTTTCTCTGTGTTGCAAAATAGGTTTTATTCATGCACAGACTGCAATTTTAATTTTGGACCGAGTTTCAGCTTGCATTGCCTGAACCAAGTTTGTTATGTGCTGAAACGCCGTTTTCTGACATTTCAGGCTCTAACTTCAAAAATCATGCAAAACACTTCTAACACCTTCAGATATGTTTCTCTGTGTTGCAAAATAGGTTTTATTCATGCACAGACTGCAATTTTAATTTTGGACCAAGTTTCAGCTTGCATTGCCTGAACCAAGTTTGTTATGTGCTGAAAAGCCGTTTTCTGACATTTCAGGCTCTAACTTCAAAAATCATGCAAAACACTTCTAACAACTTCAGATATGTTTCTCTGTGTTGCAAAATAGGTTTTAGTCATGCAAAGAGTGTAAATTTAAAGTGGGACAGAGATTCAGCTTGCATTGCATGAACCAAGTTTGTTATGTGCTGAAACGCCGTTTTATCATGCAAAACACTTCTAACACCTTCAGATATGTTTCTCTGTGTTGCAAAGTAGGTTTTATTCATGCACAGACTGATATTTTAAAGTGGGACCAAGATTCAGCTTGCATTGCTGGAACCAAGTTTGTTCTGCGCTGAAACGCTGTTTTCTGACACTTCAGGCTCTAACTTCAAAAATCATGCAAAACACTTCTAACACCTTCAGATATGTTTCTCTGTGTTGCAAAATAGGTTTTAGTCATGCAAAGAGTGTAAATTTAAAGTGGGACAGAGATTCAGCTTGCATTGCCTGAACCAACTTTGTTCTGCGCTGAAACGCTGTTTTCTGACATTTCAGGCTCTAACTTAAAAAATTATGCAAAACACTTCTAACACCTTAAGACATGTTTCTCTGTGTTGCAATATTGGTTTTATTCATGCACAGACTGCAATTTTAATTTTGGACCGAGTTTCAGCCTGCATTGCCAGAACCAAGTTTGTTCTGCGCTGAAACGCTGTTTTCTGACATTTCAGGCTCTAACTTCAAAAATCATGCAAAACACTTCTAACACCTTCAGATATGTTTCTCTGTGTTGCAAAATAGGTTTTATTCATGCACAGACTGCAATTTTAATATTGGACCGAGTTTCAGCCTGCATTGCCAGAAGCAAGTTTGTTCTGCGCTGAAACGCTGTTTTCTGACATTTCAGGCTCTAACTTCAAAAATCATGCAAAACACTTCTAACACCTTCAGATATGTTTCTCTGTGTTGCAAAATAGGTTTTATTCATGCACAGACTGATATTTTAATTTTGGACCAAGATTCAGCTTGCATTGCTGGAACCAAGTTTGTTCTGCGCTGAAACGCTGTTTTCTGACATTTCAGGCTCTAACTTCAAAAATCATGCAAAACACTTCTAACACCTTCAGATATGTTTCTCTGTGTTGCAAAATAGGTTTTATTCATGCACAGACTGCAATATTAAAGTGGGAGAGAGATTCAGCTTGCATTGCTTGAAACAAGTTTGTTCTGCACTGAAACGCTGTTTCCTGACATTTCAGGCTCTAACTTCAAAAATCATGCAAAACACTTCTAACACCTTCAGATATGTTTCTCTGTGTTGCAAAATAGGTTTTATTCATGCACAGACTGCAATTTTAATTTTGGACCAAGTTTCAGCTTGCATTGCCTGAACCAAGTTTGTTATGTGCTGAAAAGCCGTTTTCTGACATTTCAGGCTCTAACTTCAAAAATCATGCAAAACACTTCTAACACCTTCAGATATGTTTCTCTGTGTTGCAAAATAGGTTTTATTCATGCACAGACTGCAATTTTAATTTTGGACCGAGTTTCAGCTTGCATTGCCTGAACCAAGTTTGTTATGTGCTGAAACGCCGTTTTCTGACATTTCAGGCTCTAACTTCAAAAATCATGCAAAACACTTCTAACACCTTCAGATATGTTTCTCTGTGTTGCAAAATAGGTTTTATTCATGCACAGACTGCAATTTTAATTTTGGACCAAGTTTCAGCTTGCATTGCCTGAACCAAGTTTGTTATGTGCTGAAAAGCCGTTTTCTGACATTTCAGGCTCTAACTTCAAAAATCATGCAAAACACTTCTAACACCTTCAGATATGTTTCTCTGTGTTGCAAAATAGGTTTTATTCATGCACAGACTGATATTTTAAATTGGGACCAAGATTCAGCTTGCATTGCTGGAACCAAGTTTGTTCTGCGCTGAAACGCTGTTTTCTGACATTTCAGGCTCTAACTTCAAAAATCATGCAAAACACTTCTAACACCTTCAGATATGTTTCTCTGTGTTGCAAAGTAGGTTTTATTCATGCACAGACTGATATTTTAAAGTGGGACCAAGATTCAGCTTGCATTGCTGGAACCAAGTTTGTTCTGCGCTGAAACGCTGTTTTCTGACACTTCAGGCTCTAACTTCAAAAATCATGCAAAACACTTCTAACACCTTCAGATATGTTTCTCTGTGTTGCAAAATAGGTTTTAGTCATGCAAAGAGTGTAAATTTAAAGTGGGACAGAGATTCAGCTTGCATTGCCTGAACCAACTTTGTTCTGCGCTGAAACGCTGTTTTCTGACATTTCAGGCTCTAACTTAAAAAATTATGCAAAACACTTCTAACACCTTAAGACATGTTTCTCTGTGTTGCAATATTGGTTTTATTCATGCACAGACTGCAATTTTAATTTTGGACCGAGTTTCAGCCTGCATTGCCAGAACCAAGTTTGTTATGGGCTGAAACGCTGTTTTCTGACATTTCAGGCTCTAACTTCAAAAATCATGCAAAACACTTCTAACACCTTCAGATATGTTTCTCTGTGTTGCAAAATAGGTTTTATTCATGCACAGACTGCAATTTTAATTTTGGACCGAGTTTCAGCTTGCATTGCCTGAACCAAGTTTGTTATGTGCTGAAAAGCCGTTTTCTGACATTTCAGGCTCTAACTTCAAAAATCATGCAAAACACTTCTAACACCTTCAGATATGTTTCTCTGTGTTGCAAAATAGGTTTTATTCATGCACAGACTGATATTTTAAAGTGGGACCAAGATTCAGCTTGCATTGCTGGAACCAAGTTTGTTCTGCGCTGAAACGCTGTTTTCTGACATTTCAGGCTCTAACTTCAAAAATCATGCAAAACACTTCTAACACCTTCAGATATGTTTCTCTGTGTTGCAAAATAGGTTTTATTCATGCACAGACTGCAATATTAAAGTGGGAGAGAGATTCAGCTTGCATTGCTTGAAACAAGTTTGTTCTGCACTGAAACGCTGTTTCCTGACATTTCAGGCTCTAACTTCAAAAATCATGCAAAACACTTCTAACACGTTCAGATATGTTTCTCTGTGTTGCAAAATAGGTTTTATTCATGCACAGACTGATATTTTAAAGTGGGACCAAGATTCAGCTTGCATTGCTGGAACCAAGTTTCTTCTGCGCTGAAACGCTGTTTTCTGACATTTCAGGCTCTAACTTCAAAAATCATGCAAAACACTTCTAACACCTTCAGATATGTTTCTCTGTGTTGCAAAATAGGTTTTATTCATGCACAGACTGATATTTTAAAGTGGGACCAAGATTCAGCTTGCAGTGCTGGAACCAAGTTTGTTCTGCGCTGAAACACTGTTTTCTGACATTTCAGGCTCTGACTTAAAAAATCATGCAAAACACTTCTAACACCTTCAGATATGTTTCTCTGTGTTGCAAAATAGGTTTTATTCATGCACAGACTGATATTTTAAAGTGGGACCAAGATTCAGCTTGCATTGCTGGAACCAAGTTTGTTCTGCGCTGAAACGCTGTTTTCTGACACTTCAGGCTCTAACTTCAAAAATCATGCAAAACACTTCTAACACCTTCAGATATGTTTGTCTGTGTTGCAAAATAGGTTTTATTCATGCACAGACTGATATTTTAAATTGGGACCAAGATTCAGCTTGCATTGCTGGAACCAAGTTTGTTCTGCGCTGAAACGCTGTTTTCTGACATTTCAGGCTCTAACTTCAAAAATCATGCAAAACACTTCTAACACCTTCAGATATGTTTCTCTGTGTTGCAAAATAGGTTTTATTCATGCACAGACTGATATTTTAAAGTGGGACCAAGATTCAGCTTGCATTGCTGGAACCAAGTTTGTTCTGCGCTGAAACGCTGTTTTCTGACATTTCAGGCTCTAACTTCAAAAATCATGCAAAACACTTCTAACACCTTCAGATATGTTTCTCTGTGTTGCAAAATAGGTTTTATTCATGCACAGACTGCAATATTAAAGTGGGACCAAGATTCAGCTTGCAATGCTTGAAACAAGTTTGTTCTGCACTGAAACGCTGTTTCCTGACATTTCAGGCTCTAACTTCAAAAATCATGCAAAACACTTCTAACACCTTCAGATATGTTTCTCTGTGTTGCAAAATAGATTTTATTCATGCACAGACTGATATTTTAAAGTGGGACCAAGATTCAGCTTGCATTGCTGGAACCAAGTTTGTTCTGCGCTGAAACGCTGTTTTCTGACACTTCAGGCTCTAACTTCAAAAATCATGCAAAACACTTCTAACACCTTCAGATATGTTTCTCTGTGTTGCAAAATAGGTTTTATTCATGCACAGACTGATATTTTAAAGTGGGACCAAGATTTAGCTTGCATTGCTGGAACCAAGTTTGTTCTGCGCTGAAACGCTGTTTTCTGACATTTCAGGCTCTAACTTCAAAAATCATGCAAAACACTTCTAACACCTTCAGATATGTTTCTCTGTGTTGCAAAATAGGTTTTATTCATGCACAGACTGCAATATTAAAGTGGGACAGAGATTCAGCTTGCATTGCTTGAAACAAGTTTGTTCTGCACTGAAACGCTGTTTCCTGACATTTCAGGCTCTAACTTCAAAAATCATGCAAAACACTTCTAACACCTTCAGATATGTTTCTCTGTGTTGCAAAATAGGTTTTATTCATGCACAGACTGCAATTTTAATATTGGACCGAGTTTCAGCTTGCATTGCCTGAACCAAGTTTGTTATGTGCTGAAAAGCCGTTTTCTGACATTTCAGGCTCTAACTTCAAAAATCATGCAAAACACTTCTAACACCTTCAGATATGTTTCTCTGTGTTGCAAAATAGGTTTTATTCATGCACAGACTGCAATTTTAATTTTGGACCAAGTTTCAGCTTGCATTGCCTGAACCAAGTTTGTTATGTGCTGAAAAGCCGTTTTCTGACATTTCAGGCTCTAACTTCAAAAATCATGCAAAACACTTCTAACAACTTCAGATATGTTTCTCTGTGTTGCAAAATAGGTTTTAGTCATGCAAAGAGTGTAAATTTAAAGTGGGACAGAGATTCAGCTTGCATTGCCTGAACCAACTTTGTTCTGCGCTGAAACGCTGTTTTCTGACATTTCAGGCTCTAACTTAAAAAATTATGCAAAACACTTCTAACACCTTAAGACATGTTTCTATGTGTTGCAATATTGGTTTTATTCATGCACAGACTGCAATTTTAATTTTGGACCGAGTTTCAGCCTGCATTGCCAGAACCAAGTTTGTTATGGGCTGAAACGCTGTTTTCTGACATTTCAGGCTCTAACTTCAAAAATCATGCAAAACACTTCTAACACCTTCAGATATGTTTCTCTGTGTTGCAAAATAGGTTTTATTCATGCACAGACTGCAATTTTAATTTTGGACCGAGTTTCAGCTTGCATTGCCTGAACCAAGTTTGTTATGTGCTGAAAAGCCGTTTTCTGACATTTCAGGCTCTAACTTCAAAAATCATGCAAAACACTTCTAACACCTTCAGATATGTTTCTCTGTGTTGCAAAATAGGTTTTATTCATGCACAGACTGATATTTTAAAGTGGGACCAAGATTCAGCTTGCATTGCTGGAACCAAGTTTGTTCTGCGCTGAAACGCTGTTTTCTGACATTTCAGGCTCTAACTTCAAAAATCATGCAAAACACTTCTAACACCTTCAGATATGTTTCTCTGTGTTGCAAAATAGGTTTTATTCATGCACAGACTGCAATATTAAAGTGGGAGAGAGATTCAGCTTGCATTGCTTGAAACAAGTTTGTTCTGCACTGAAACGCTGTTTCCTGACATTTCAGGCTCTAACTTCAAAAATCATGCAAAACACTTCTAACACGTTCAGATATGTTTCTCTGTGTTGCAAAATAGGTTTTATTCATGCACAGACTGATATTTTAAAGTGGGACCAAGATTCAGCTTGCATTGCTGGAACCAAGTTTCTTCTGCGCTGAAACGCTGTTTTCTGACATTTCAGGCTCTAACTTCAAAAATCATGCAAAACACTTCTAACACCTTCAGATATGTTTCTCTGTGTTGCAAAATAGGTTTTATTCATGCACAGACTGATATTTTAAAGTGGGACCAAGATTCAGCTTGCAGTGCTGGAACCAAGTTTGTTCTGCGCTGAAACGCTGTTTTCTGACATTTCAGGCTCTGACTTAAAAAATCATGCAAAACACTTCTAACACCTTCAGATATGTTTGTCTGTGTTGCAAAATAGGTTTTATTCATGCACAGACTGATATTTTAAATTGGGACCAAGATTCAGCTTGCATTGCTGGAACCAAGTTTGTTCTGCGCTGAAACGCTGTTTTCTGACATTTCAGGCTCTAACTTCAAAAATCATGCAAAACACTTCTAACACCTTCAGATATGTTTCTCTGTGTTGCAAAATAGGTTTTATTCATGCACAGACTGATATTTTAAAGTGGGACCAAGATTCAGCTTGCATTGCTGGAACCAAGTTTGTTCTGCGCTGAAACGCTGTTTTCTGACATTTCAGGCTCTAACTTCAAAAATCATGCAAAACACTTCTAACACCTTCAGATATGTTTCTCTGTGTTGCAAAATAGGTTTTATTCATGCACAGACTGCAATATTAAAGTGGGACCAAGATTCAGCTTGCAATGCTTGAAACAAGTTTGTTCTGCACTGAAACGCTGTTTCCTGACATTTCAGGCTCTAACTTCAAAAATCATGCAAAACACTTCTAACACCTTCAGATATGTTTCTCTGTGTTGCAAAATAGGTTTTATTCATGCACAGACTGATATTTTAAAGTGGGACCAAGATTCAGCTTGCATTGCTGGAACCAAGTTTGTTCTGCGCTGAAACGCTGTTTTCTGACACTTCAGGCTCTAACTTCAAAAATCATGCAAAACACTTCTAACACCTTCAGATATGTTTCTCTGTGTTGCAAAATAGGTTTTATTCATGCACAGACTGATATTTTAAAGTGGGACCAAGATTCAGCTTGCATTGCTGGAACCAAGTTTGTTCTGCGCTGAAACGCTGTTTTCTGACATTTCAGGCTCTAACTTCAAAAATCATGCAAAACACTTCTAACACCTTCAGATATGTTTCTCTGTGTTGCAAAATATGTTTTATTCATGCACAGACTGCAATATTAAAGTGGGAGAGAGATTCAGCTTGCATTGCTTGAAACAAGTTTGTTCTGCACTGAAACGCTGTTTCCTGACATTTCAGGCTCTAACTTCAAAAATCATGCAAAACACTTCTAACACGTTCAGATATGTTTCTCTGTGTTGCAAAATAGATTTTATTCATGCACAGACTGATATTTTAAAGTGGGACCAAGATTCAGCTTGCATTGCTGGAACCAAGTTTGTTCTGCGCTGAAACGCTGTTTTCTGACACTTCAGGCTCTAACTTCAAAAATCATGCAAAACACTTCTAACACCTTCAGATATGTTTGTCTGTGTTGCAAAATAGGTTTTATTCATGCACAGACTGATATTTTAAATTGGGACCAAGATTCAGCTTGCATTGCTGGAACCAAGTTTGTTCTGCGCTGAAACGCTGTTTTCTGACATTTCAGGCTCTAACTTCAAAAATCATGCAAAACACTTCTAACACCTTCAGATATGTTTCTCTGTGTTGCAAAATAGGTTTTATTCATGCACAGACTGCAGTTTTAATATTGGACCGAGTTTCAGCTTGCATTGCCTGAACCAAGTTTGTTATGTGCTGTGAAAAGCCGTTTTCTGACATTTCAGGCTCTAACTTCAAAAATCATGCAAAACACGTCTAACACCTTCAGATATGTTTCTCTGTGTTGCAAAATAGGTTTTATTCATGCACAGACTTCAATTTTAATTTTGGACCGAGTTTCAGCTTGCATTGCCTGAACCAAGTTTGTTATGTGCTGAAAAGCCGTTTTCTGACATTTCAGGCTCTAACTTCAAAAATCATGCAAAACACTTCTAACACCTTCAGATATGTTTCTCTGTGTTGCAAAATAGGTTTTATTCATGCACAGACTGCAATTTTAATATTGGACCGAGTTTCAGCCTGCATTGCCAGAAGGAAGTTTGTTCTGCGCTGAAACGCTGTTTTCTGACATTTCAGGCTCTAACTTCAAAAATCATGCAAAACACGTCTAACACCTTCAGATATGTTTCTCTGTGTTGCAAAATAGGTTTTATTCATGCACAGACTTCAATTTTAATTTTGGACCGAGTTTCAGCTTGCATTGCCTGAACCAAGTTTGTTATGTGCTGAAAAGCCGTTTTCTGACATTTCAGGCTCTAACTTCAAAAATCATGCAAAACACTTCTAACACCTTCAGATATGTTTCTCTGTGTTGCAAAATAGGTTTTATTCATGCACAGACTGCAATTTTAATTTTGGACCGAGTTTCAGCTTGCAT
Organism: Garra rufa; assembly: GCF_049309525.1. NCBI lineage: Eukaryota > Metazoa > Chordata > Actinopteri > Cypriniformes > Cyprinidae > Garra > Garra rufa. The sequence continues at coordinate 37,149 of NW_027394311.1, read as the reverse complement.
TGCCTGAACCAAGTTTGTTATATGCTGAAAAGCCGTTTTCTGACATTTCAGGCTCTAACTTCAAAAATCATGCAAAACACTTCTAACACCTTCAGATATATTTCTCTGTGTTGCAAAATAGGTTTTATTCATGCACAGACTGCAATTTTAATATTGGACCGAGTTTCAGCTTGCATTGCCTGAATCAAGTTTGTTATGTGCTGAAAAGCCGTTTTCTGACATTTCAGGCTCTAACTTCAAAAATCATGCAAAACACTTCTAACACCTTCAGATATGTTTCTCTGTGTTGCAAAATAGGTTTTATTCATGCACAGACTGATATTTTAAAGTGGGACCAAGATTCAGCTTGCATTGCTGGAACCAAGTTTGTTCTGCACTGAAACGCTGTTTTCTGACACTTCAGGCTCTAACTTCAAAAATCATGCAAAACACTTCTAACACCTTCAGATATGTTTGTCTGTGTTGCAAAATAGGTTTTATTCATGCACAGACTGATATTTTAAATTGGGACCAAGATTCATCTTGCATTGCTGGAACCAAGTTTGTTCTGCGCTGAAACGCTTTTTTCTGACATTTCAGGCTCTAACTTCAAAAATCATGCAAAACACTTCTAACACCTTCAGATATGTTTCTCTGTGTTGCAAAATAGGTTTTATTCATGCACAGACTGATATTTTAAAGTGGGACCAAGATTCAGCTTGCATTGCTGGAACCAAGTTTCTTCTGCGCTGAAACGCTGTTTTCTGACATTTCAGGCTCTAACTTCAAAAATTATGCAAAACACTTCTAACACCTTCAGATATGTTTCTCTGTGTTGCAAAATAGGTTTTATTCATGCACAGACTGATATTTTAAAGTGGGACCAAGATTCAGCTTGCATTGCTGGAACCAAGTTTGTTCTGCGCTGAAACGCTGTTTTCTGACATTTCAGGCTCTAACTTCAAAAATCATGCAAAACACTTCTAACACCTTCAGATATGTTTCTCTGTGTTGCAAAATAGGTTTTATTCATGCACAGACTGCAATATTAAAGTGGGACAGAGATTCAGCTTGCATTGCTTGAAACAAGTTTGTTCTGCACTGAAACGCTGTTTCCTGACATTTCAGGCTCTAACTTCAAAAATCATGCAAAACACTTCTAACACCTTCAGATATGTTTCTCTGTGTTGCAAAATAGGTTTTATTCATGCACAGACTGCAATTTTAATATTGGACCGAGTTTCAGCTTGCATTGCCTGAACCAAGTTTGTTATGTGCTGAAAAGCCGTTTTCTGACATTTCAGGCTCTAACTTCAAAAATCATGCAAAACACTTCTAACACCTTCAGATATGTTTCTCTGTGTTGCAAAATAGGTTTTATTCATGCACAGACTGATATTTTAAAGTGGGACCAAGATTCAGCTTGCATTGCTGGAACCAAGTTTGTTCTGCGCTGAAACGCTGTTTTCTGACACTTCAGGCTCTAACTTCAAAAATCATGCAAAACACTTCTAACACCTTCAGATATGTTTCTCTGTGTTGCAAAATAGGTTTTATTCATGCACAGACTGATATTTTAAATTGGGACCAAGATTCATCTTGCATTGCTGGAACCAAGTTTGTTCTGCGCTGAAACGCTTTTTTCTGACATTTCAGGCTCTAACTTCAAAAATCATGCAAAACACTTCTAACACCTTCAGATATGTTTCTCTGTGTTGCAAAATAGGTTTTATTCATGCACAGACTGATATTTTAAAGTGGGACCAAGATTCAGCTTGCATTGCTGGAACCAAGTTTCTTCTGCGCTGAAACGCTGTTTTCTGACATTTCAGGCTCTAACTTCAAAAATTATGCAAAACACTTCTAACACCTTCAGATATGTTTCTCTGTGTTGCAAAATAGGTTTTATTCATGCACAGACTGATATTTTAAAGTGGGACCAAGATTCAGCTTGCATTGCTGGAACCAAGTTTGTTCTGCGCTGAAACGCTGTTTTCTGACATTTCAGGCTCTAACTTCAAAAATCATGCAAAACACTTCTAACACCTTCAGATATGTTTCTCTGTGTTGCAAAATAGGTTTTATTCATGCACAGACTGCAATATTAAAGTGGGACAGAGATTCAGCTTGCATTGCTTGAAACAAGTTTGTTCTGCACTGAAACGCTGTTTCCTGACATTTCAGGCTCTAACTTCAAAAATCATGCAAAACACTTCTAACACCTTCAGATATGTTTCTCTGTGTTGCAAAATAGGTTTTATTCATGCACAGACTGCAATTTTAATATTGGACCGAGTTTCAGCTTGCATTGCCTGAACCAAGTTTGTTATGTGCTGAAAAGCCGTTTTCTGACATTTCAGGCTCTAACTTCAAAAATCATGCAAAACACGTCTAACACCTTCAGATATGTTTCTCTGTGTTGCAAAATAGGTTTTATTCATGCACAGACTTCAATTTTAATTTTGGACCGAGTTTCAGCTTGCATTGCCTGAACCAAGTTTGTTATGTGCTGAAAAGCCGTTTTCTGACATTTCAGGCTCTAACTTCAAAAATCATGCAAAACACTTCTAACACCTTCAGATATGTTTCTCTGTGTTGCAAAATAGGTTTTATTCATGCACAGACTGCAATTTTAATATTGGACCGAGTTTCAGCCTGCATTGCCAGAAGGAAGTTTGTTCTGCGCTGAAACGCAGTTTTCTGACATTTCAGGCTCTAACTTAAAAAATCATGCAAAACACTTCTAACACCTTCAGATATGTTTCTCTGTGTTGAAAAATAGGTTTTATTCATGCACAGACTGCAATTTTAATTTTGGACCAAGTTTCAGCTTGCATTGCCTGAACCAAGTTTGTTATGTGCTGAAAAGCCGTTTTCTGACATTTCAGGCTCTAACTTCAAAAATCATGCAAAACACTTCTAACACCTTCAGATATGTTTCTCTGTGTTGCAAAATAGGTTTTATTCATGCACAGACTGCAATTTTAATATTGGACCGAGTTTCAGCCTGCATTGCCAGAAGCAAGTTTGTTCTGCGCTGAAACGCTGTTTTCTGACATTTCAGGCTCTAACTTAAAAAATCATGCAAAACACTTCTAACACCTTAAGACATGTTTCTCTGTGTTGCAAAATAGGTTTTATTCATGCACAGGCTGCAATTTTAATTTTGGACCGAGTTTCAGCCTGCATTGCCAGAACCAAGTTTGTTATGGGCTGAAACGCTGTTTTCTGACATTTCAGGCTCTAACTTCAAAAATCATGCAAAACACTTCTAACAACTTCAGATATGTTTCTCTGTGTTGCAAAATAGGTTTTATTCATGCACAGACTGCAATATTAAAGTGGGACCAAGATTCAGCTTGCAATGCTTGAAACAAGTTTGTTCTGCACTGAAACGCTGTTTCCTGACATTTCAGGCTCTAACTTCAAAAATCATGCAAAACACTTCTAACACCTTCAGATATGTTTCTCTGTGTTGCAAAATAGGTTTTATTCATGCACAGACTGATATTTTAAAGTGGGACCAAGATTCAGCTTGCATTGCTGGAACCAAGTTTGTTCTGCGCTGAAACGCTGTTTTCTGACATTTCAGGCTCTAACTTCAAAAATCATGCAAAACACTTCTAACACCTTCAGATATGTTTCTCTGTGTTGCAAAATAGGTTTTATTCATGCACAGACTGATATTTTAAAGTGGGACCAAGATTCAGCTTGCATTGCTGGAACCAAGTTTGTTCTGCGCTGAAACGCTGTTTTCTGACACTTCAGGCTCTAACTTCAAAAATCATGCAAAACACTTCTAACACCTTCAGATATGTTTCTCTGTGTTGCAAAATAGGTTTTATTCATGCACAGACTGCAATATTAAAGTGGGACCAAGATTCAGCTTGCAATGCTTGAAACAAGTTTGTTCTGCACTGAAACGCTGTTTCCTGACATTTCAGGCTCTAACTTCAAAAATCATGCAAAACACTTCTAACACCTTCAGATATGTTTCTCTGTGTTGCAAAATAGGTTTTATTCATGCACAGACTGCAATATTAAAGTGGGACCAAGATTCAGCTTGCAATGCTTGAAACAAGTTTGTTCTGCACTGAAACGCTGTTTCCTGACATTTCAGGCTCTAACTTCAAAAATCATGCAAAACACTTCTAACACCTTCAGATATGTTTCTCTGTGTTGCAAAATAGGTTTTATTCATGCACAGACTGATATTTTAAAGTGGGACCAAGATTCAGCTTGCATTGCTGGAACCAAGTTTGTTCTGCGCTGAAACGCTGTTTTCTGACATTTCAGGCTCTAACTTCAAAAATCATGCAAAACACTTCTAACACCTTCAGATATGTTTCTCTGTGTTGCAAAACAGGTTTTATTCATGCACAGACTGCAATTTTAATTTTGGACAGAGTTTCAGCTTGCATTGCCTGAACCAAGTTTGTTATGTGCTGAAGACCCGTTTTCTGACATTTCAGGCTCTAACTTCAAAAATCATGCAAAACACTTCTAACACCTTCAGATATGTTTCTCTGTGTTGCAAAATAGGTTTTATTCATGCACAGACTGCAATTTTAATATTGGGACCAAGATTCAGCTTGCATTGCTGGAACCAAGTTTGTTCTGCGCTGAAACGCTGTTTTCTGACATTTCAGGCTCTAACTTCAAAAATCATGCAAAACACTTCTAACACCTTCAGATATGTTTCTCTGTGTTGCAAAATAGGTTGTATTCATGCACAGACTGATATTTTAAAGTGGGACCAAGATTCAGCTTGCATTGCTGGAACCAAGTTTGTTCTGCGCTGAAACGCTGTTTTCTGACACTTCAGGCTCTAACTTCAAAAATCATGCAAAACACTTCTAACACCTTCAGATATGTTTCTCTGTGTTGCAAAATAGGTTTTATTCATGCACAGACTGCAATATTAAAGTGGGACCAAGATTCAGCTTGCAATGCTTGAAACAAGTTTGTTCTGCACTGAAACGCTGTTTCCTGACATTTCAGGCTCTAACTTCAAAAATCATGCAAAACACTTCTAACACCTTCAGATATGTTTCTCTGTGTTGCAAAATAGGTTTTATTCATGCACAGACTGATATTTTAAAGTGGGACCAAGATTCAGCTTGCATTGCTGGAACAAAGTTTGTACTGCGCTGAAACGCTGTTTTCTGACATTTCAGGCTCTAACTTCAAAAATCATGCAAAACACTTCTAACACCTTCAGATATGTTTCTCTGTGTTGCAAAATAGGTTTTATTCATGCACAGACTGCAATATTAAAGTGGGAGAGAGATTCAGCTTGCATTGCTTGAAACAAGTTTGTTCTGCACTGAAACGCTGTTTCCTGACATTTCAGGCTCTAACTTCAAAAATCATGCAAAACACTTCTAACACGTTCAGATATGTTTCTCTGTGTTGCAAAATAGGTTTTATTCATGCACAGACTGATATTTTAAAGTGGGACCAAGATTCAGCTTGCATTGCTGGAACCAAGTTTTATCTGCGCTGAAACGCTGTTTTCTGACACTTCAGGCTCTAACTTCAAAAATCATGCAAAACACTTCTAACACCTTCAGATATGTTTCTCTGTGTTGCAAAATAGGTTTTATTCATGCACAGACTGATATTTTAAATTGGGACCAAGATTCATCTTGCATTGCTGGAACCAAGTTTGTTCTGCGCTGAAACGCTGTTTTCTGACATTTCAGGCTCTAACTTCAAAAATCATGCAAAACACTTCTAACACCTTCAGATATGTTTCTCTGTGTTGCAAAATAGGTTTTATTCATGCACAGACTGATATTTTAAAGTGGGACCAAGATTCAGCTTGCATTGCTGGAACCAAGTTTCTTCTGCGCTGAAACGCTGTTTTCTGACATTTCAGGCTCTAACTTCAAAAATTATGCAAAACACTTCTAACACCTTCAGATATGTTTCTCTGTGTTGCAAAATAGGTTTTATTCATGCACAGACTGATATTTTAAAGTGGGACCAAGATTCAGCTTGCATTGCTGGAACCAAGTTTGTTCTGCGCTGAAACGCTGTTTTCTGACATTTCAGGCTCTAACTTCAAAAATCATGCAAAACACTTCTAACACCTTCAGATATGTTTCTCTGTGTTGCAAAATAGGTTTTATTCATGCACAGACTGCAATATTAAAGTGGGACAGAGATTCAGCTTGCATTGCTTGAAACAAGTTTGTTCTGCACTGAAACGCTGTTTCCTGACATTTCAGGCTCTAACTTCAAAAATCATGCAAAACACTTCTAACACCTTCAGATATGTTTCTCTGTGTTGCAAAATAGGTTTTATTCATGCACAGACTGCAATTTTAATATTGGACCGAGTTTCAGCTTGCATTGCCTGAACCAAGTTTGTTATGTGCTGAAAAGCCGTTTTCTGACATTTCAGGCTCTAACTTCAAAAATCATGCAAAACACGTCTAACACCTTCAGATATGTTTCTCTGTGTTGCAAAATAGGTTTTATTCATGCACAGACTTCAATTTTAATTTTGGACCGAGTTTCAGCTTGCATTGCCTGAACCAAGTTTGTTATGTGCTGAAAAGCCGTTTTCTGACATTTCAGGCTCTAACTTCAAAAATCATGCAAAACACTTCTAACACCTTCAGATATGTTTCTCTGTGTTGCAAAATAGGTTTTATTCATGCACAGACTGCAATTTTAATATTGGACCGAGTTTCAGCCTGCATTGCCAGAAGGAAGTTTGTTCTGCGCTGAAACGCAGTTTTCTGACATTTCAGGCTCTAACTTAAAAAATCATGCAAAACACTTCTAACACCTTCAGATATGTTTCTCTGTGTTGCAAAATAGGTTTTATTCATGCACAGACTGATATTTTAAAGTGGGACCAAGATTCAGCTTGCATTGCTGGAACCAAGTTTGTTCTGCGCTGAAACGCTGTTTTCTGACACTTCAGGCTCTAACTTCAAAAATCATGCAAAACACTTCTAACACCTTCAGATATGTTTCTCTGTGTTGCAAAATAGGTTTTATTCATGCACAGACTGCAATATTAAAGTGGGACCAAGATTCAGCTTGCAATGCTTGAAACAAGTTTGTTCTGCACTGAAACGCTGTTTCCTGACATTTCAGGCTCTAACTTCAAAAATCATGCAAAACACTTCTAACACCTTCAGATATGTTTCTCTGTGTTGCAAAATAGGTTTTATTCATGCACAGACTGATATTTTAAAGTGGGACCAAGATTCAGCTTGCATTGCTGGAACCAAGTTTGTTCTGCGCTGAAACGCTGTTTTCTGACATTTCAGGCTCTAACTTCAAAAATCATGCAAAACACTTCTAACACCTTCAGATATGTTTCTCTGTGTTGCAAAATAGGTTTTATTCATGCACAGACTGCAATATTAAAGTGGGAGAGAGATTCAGCTTGCATTGCTTGAAACAAGTTTGTTCTGCACTGAAACGCTGTTTCCTGACATTTCAGGCTCTAACTTCAAAAATCATGCAAAACACTTCTAACACGTTCAGATATGTTTCTCTGTGTTGCAAAATAGGTTTTATTCATGCACAGACTGATATTTTAAAGTGGGACCAAGATTCAGCTTGCATTGCTGGAACCAAGTTTTATCTGCGCTGAAACGCTGTTTTCTGACACTTCAGGCTCTAACTTCAAAAATCATGCAAAACACTTCTAACACCTTCAGATATGTTTCTCTGTGTTGCAAAATAGGTTTTATTCATGCACAGACTGATATTTTAAATTGGGACCAAGATTCATCTTGCATTGCTGGAACCAAGTTTGTTCTGCGCTGAAACGCTTTTTTCTGACATTTCAGGCTCTAACTTCAAAAATCATGCAAAACACTTCTAACACCTTCAGATATGTTTCTCTGTGTTGCAAAATAGGTTTTATTCATGCACAGACTGATATTTTAAAGTGGGACCAAGATTCAGCTTGCATTGCTGGAACCAAGTTTCTTCTGCGCTGAAACGCTGTTTTCTGACATTTCAGGCTCTAACTTCAAAAATTATGCAAAACACTTCTAACACCTTCAGATATGTTTCTCTGTGTTGCAAAATAGGTTTTATTCATGCACAGACTGATATTTTAAAGTGGGACCAAGATTCAGCTTGCATTGCTGGAACCAAGTTTGTTCTGCGCTGAAACGCTGTTTTCTGACATTTCAGGCTCTAACTTCAAAAATCATGCAAAACACTTCTAACACCTTCAGATATGTTTCTCTGTGTTGCAAAATAGGTTTTATTCATGCACAGACTGCAATATTAAAGTGGGACAGAGATTCAGCTTGCATTGCTTGAAACAAGTTTGTTCTGCACTGAAACGCTGTTTCCTGACATTTCAGGCTCTAACTTCAAAAATCATGCAAAACACTTCTAACACCTTCAGATATGTTTCTCTGTGTTGCAAAATAGGTTTTATTCATGCACAGACTGCAATTTTAATATTGGACCGAGTTTCAGCTTGCATTGCCTGAACCAAGTTTGTTATGTGCTGAAAAGCCGTTTTCTGACATTTCAGGCTCTAACTTCAAAAATCATGCAAAACACGTCTAACACCTTCAGATATGTTTCTCTGTGTTGCAAAATAGGTTTTATTCATGCACAGACTTCAATTTTAATTTTGGACCGAGTTTCAGCTTGCATTGCCTGAACCAAGTTTGTTATGTGCTGAAAAGCCGTTTTCTGACATTTCAGGCTCTAACTTCAAAAATCATGCAAAACACTTCTAACACCTTCAGATATGTTTCTCTGTGTTGCAAAATAGGTTTTATTCATGCACAGACTGCAATTTTAATATTGGACCGAGTTTCAGCCTGCATTGCCAGAAGGAAGTTTGTTCTGCGCTGAAACGCAGTTTTCTGACATTTCAGGCTCTAACTTAAAAAATCATGCAAAACACTTCTAACACCTTCAGATATGTTTCTCTGTGTTGAAAAATAGGTTTTATTCATGCACAGACTGCAATTTTAATTTTGGACCAAGTTTCAGCTTGCATTGCCTGAACCAAGTTTGTTATGTGCTGAAAAGCCGTTTTCTGACATTTCAGGCTCTAACTTCAAAAATCATGCAAAACACTTCTAACACCTTCAGATATGTTTCTCTGTGTTGCAAAATAGGTTTTATTCATGCACAGACTGCAATTTTAATATTGGACCGAGTTTCAGCCTGCATTGCCAGAAGCAAGTTTGTTCTGCGCTGAAACGCTGTTTTCTGACATTTCAGGCTCTAACTTAAAAAATCATGCAAAACACTTCTAACACCTTAAGACATGTTTCTCTGTGTTGCAAAATAGGTTTTATTCATGCACAGGCTGCAATTTTAATTTTGGACCGAGTTTCAGCCTGCATTGCCAGAACCAAGTTTGTTATGGGCTGAAACGCTGTTTTCTGACATTTCAGGCTCTAACTTCAAAAATCATGCAAAACACTTCTAACACCTTCAGATATGTTTCTCTGTGTTGCAAAATAGGTTTTATTCATGCACAGACTGATATTTTAAAGTGGGACCAAGATTCAGCTTGCATTGCTGGAACCAAGTTTGTTCTGCGCTGAAACGCTGTTTTCTGACACTTCAGGCTCTAACTTCAAAAATCATGCAAAACACTTCTAACACCTTCAGATATGTTTCTCTGTGTTGCAAAATAGGTTTTATTCATGCACAGACTGATATTTTAAATTGGGACCAAGATTCATCTTGCATTGCTGGAACCAAGTTTGTTCTGCGCTGAAACGCTTTTTTCTGACATTTCAGGCTCTAACTTCAAAAATCATGCAAAACACTTCTAACACCTTCAGATATGTTTCTCTGTGTTGCAAAATAGGTTTTATTCATGCACAGACTGATATTTTAAAGTGGGACCAAGATTCAGCTTGCATTGCTGGAACCAAGTTTCTTCTGCGCTGAAACGCTGTTTTCTGACATTTCAGGCTCTAACTTCAAAAATTATGCAAAACACTTCTAACACCTTCAGATATGTTTCTCTGTGTTGCAAAATAGGTTTTATTCATGCACAGACTGATATTTTAAAGTGGGACCAAGATTCAGCTTGCATTGCTGGAACCAAGTTTGTTCTGCGCTGAAACGCTGTTTTCTGACATTTCAGGCTCTAACTTCAAAAATCATGCAAAACACTTCTAACACCTTCAGATATGTTTCTCTGTGTTGCAAAATAGGTTTTATTCATGCACAGACTGCAATATTAAAGTGGGACAGAGATTCAGCTTGCATTGCTTGAAACAAGTTTGTTCTGCACTGAAACGCTGTTTCCTGACATTTCAGGCTCTAACTTCAAAAATCATGCAAAACACTTCTAACACCTTCAGATATGTTTCTCTGTGTTGCAAAATAGGTTTTATTCATGCACAGACTGCAATTTTAATATTGGACCGAGTTTCAGCTTGCATTGCCTGAACCAAGTTTGTTATGTGCTGAAAAGCCGTTTTCTGACATTTCAGGCTCTAACTTCAAAAATCATGCAAAACACGTCTAACACCTTCAGATATGTTTCTCTGTGTTGCAAAATAGGTTTTATTCATGCACAGACTTCAATTTTAATTTTGGACCGAGTTTCAGCTTGCATTGCCTGAACCAAGTTTGTTATGTGCTGAAAAGCCGTTTTCTGACATTTCAGGCTCTAACTTCAAAAATCATGCAAAACACTTCTAACACCTTCAGATATGTTTCTCTGTGTTGCAAAATAGGTTTTATTCATGCACAGACTGCAATTTTAATATTGGACCGAGTTTCAGCCTGCATTGCCAGAAGGAAGTTTGTTCTGCGCTGAAACGCAGTTTTCTGACATTTCAGGCTCTAACTTAAAAAATCATGCAAAACACTTCTAACACCTTCAGATATGTTTCTCTGTGTTGAAAAATAGGTTTTATTCATGCACAGACTGCAATTTTAATTTTGGACCAAGTTTCAGCTTGCATTGCCTGAACCAAGTTTGTTATGTGCTGAAAAGCCGTTTTCTGACATTTCAGGCTCTAACTTCAAAAATCATGCAAAACACTTCTAACACCTTCAGATATGTTTCTCTGTGTTGCAAAATAGGTTTTATTCATGCACAGACTGCAATTTTAATATTGGACCGAGTTTCAGCCTGCATTGCCAGAAGCAAGTTTGTTCTGCGCTGAAACGCTGTTTTCTGACATTTCAGGCTCTAACTTAAAAAATCATGCAAAACACTTCTAACACCTTAAGACATGTTTCTCTGTGTTGCAAAATAGGTTTTATTCATGCACAGGCTGCAATTTTAATTTTGGACCGAGTTTCAGCCTGCATTGCCAGAACCAAGTTTGTTATGGGCTGAAACGCTGTTTTCTGACATTTCAGGCTCTAACTTCAAAAATCATGCAAAACACTTCTAACAACTTCAGATATGTTTCTCTGTGTTGCAAAATAGGTTTTATTCATGCACAGACTGCAATATTAAAGTGGGACCAAGATTCAGCTTGCAATGCTTGAAACAAGTTTGTTCTGCACTGAAACGCTGTTTCCTGACATTTCAGGCTCTAACTTCAAAAATCATGCAAAACACTTCTAACACCTTCAGATATGTTTCTCTGTGTTGCAAAATAGGTTTTATTCATGCACAGACTGATATTTTAAAGTGGGACCAAGATTCAGCTTGCATTGCTGGAACCAAGTTTGTTCTGCGCTGAAACGCTGTTTTCTGACATTTCAGGCTCTAACTTCAAAAATCATGCAAAACACTTCTAACACCTTCAGATATGTTTCTCTGTGTTGCAAAATAGGTTTTATTCATGCACAGACTGCAATTTTAATATTGGACCGAGTTTCAGCCTGCATTGCCAGAAGCAAGTTTGTTCTGCGCTGAAACGCTGTTTTCTGACATTTCAGGCTCTAACTTCAAAAATCATGCAAAACACTTCTAACACCTTCAGATATGTTTCTCTGTGTTGCAAAATAGGTTTTATTCATGCACAGACTGATATTTTAATTTTGGACCAAGATTCAGCTTGCATTGCTGGAACCAAGTTTGTTCTGCGCTGAAACGCTGTTTTCTGACATTTCAGGCTCTAACTTCAAAAATCATGCAAAACACTTCTAACACCTTCAGATATGTTTCTCTGTGTTGCAAAATAGGTTTTATTCATGCACAGACTGCAATATTAAAGTGGGAGAGAGATTCAGCTTGCATTGCTTGAAACAAGTTTGTTCTGCACTGAAACGCTGTTTCCTGACATTTCAGGCTCTAACTTCAAAAATCATGCAAAACACTTCTAACACCTTCAGATATGTTTCTCTGTGTTGCAAAATAGGTTTTATTCATGCACAGACTGCAATTTTAATTTTGGACCAAGTTTCAGCTTGCATTGCCTGAACCAAGTTTGTTATGTGCTGAAAAGCCGTTTTCTGACATTTCAGGCTCTAACTTCAAAAATCATGCAAAACACTTCTAACACCTTCAGATATGTTTCTCTGTGTTGCAAAATAGGTTTTATTCATGCACAGACTGCAATTTTAATTTTGGACCGAGTTTCAGCTTGCATTGCCTGAACCAAGTTTGTTATGTGCTGAAACGCCGTTTTCTGACATTTCAGGCTCTAACTTCAAAAATCATGCAAAACACTTCTAACACCTTCAGATATGTTTCTCTGTGTTGCAAAATAGGTTTTATTCATGCACAGACTGCAATTTTAATTTTGGACCAAGTTTCAGCTTGCATTGCCTGAACCAAGTTTGTTATGTGCTGAAAAGCCGTTTTCTGACATTTCAGGCTCTAACTTCAAAAATCATGCAAAACACTTCTAACAACTTCAGATATGTTTCTCTGTGTTGCAAAATAGGTTTTAGTCATGCAAAGAGTGTAAATTTAAAGTGGGACAGAGATTCAGCTTGCATTGCATGAACCAAGTTTGTTATGTGCTGAAACGCCGTTTTATCATGCAAAACACTTCTAACACCTTCAGATATGTTTCTCTGTGTTGCAAAATAGGTTTTATTCATGCACAGACTGATATTTTAAATTGGGACCAAGATTCAGCTTGCATTGCTGGAACCAAGTTTGTTCTGCGCTGAAACGCTGTTTTCTGACATTTCAGGCTCTAACTTCAAAAATCATGCAAAACACTTCTAACACCTTCAGATATGTTTCTCTGTGTTGCAAAGTAGGTTTTATTCATGCACAGACTGATATTTTAAAGTGGGACCAAGATTCAGCTTGCATTGCTGGAACCAAGTTTGTTCTGCGCTGAAACGCTGTTTTCTGACACTTCAGGCTCTAACTTCAAAAATCATGCAAAACACTTCTAACACCTTCAGATATGTTTCTCTGTGTTGCAAAATAGGTTTTAGTCATGCAAAGAGTGTAAATTTAAAGTGGGACAGAGATTCAGCTTGCATTGCCTGAACCAACTTTGTTCTGCGCTGAAACGCTGTTTTCTGACATTTCAGGCTCTAACTTAAAAAATTATGCAAAACACTTCTAACACCTTAAGACATGTTTCTCTGTGTTGCAATATTGGTTTTATTCATGCACAGACTGCAATTTTAATTTTGGACCGAGTTTCAGCCTGCATTGCCAGAACCAAGTTTGTTCTGCGCTGAAACGCTGTTTTCTGACATTTCAGGCTCTAACTTCAAAAATCATGCAAAACACTTCTAACACCTTCAGATATGTTTCTCTGTGTTGCAAAATAGGTTTTATTCATGCACAGACTGCAATTTTAATATTGGACCGAGTTTCAGCCTGCATTGCCAGAAGCAAGTTTGTTCTGCGCTGAAACGCTGTTTTCTGACATTTCAGGCTCTAACTTCAAAAATCATGCAAAACACTTCTAACACCTTCAGATATGTTTCTCTGTGTTGCAAAATAGGTTTTATTCATGCACAGACTGATATTTTAATTTTGGACCAAGATTCAGCTTGCATTGCTGGAACCAAGTTTGTTCTGCGCTGAAACGCTGTTTTCTGACATTTCAGGCTCTAACTTCAAAAATCATGCAAAACACTTCTAACACCTTCAGATATGTTTCTCTGTGTTGCAAAATAGGTTTTATTCATGCACAGACTGCAATATTAAAGTGGGAGAGAGATTCAGCTTGCATTGCTTGAAACAAGTTTGTTCTGCACTGAAACGCTGTTTCCTGACATTTCAGGCTCTAACTTCAAAAATCATGCAAAACACTTCTAACACCTTCAGATATGTTTCTCTGTGTTGCAAAATAGGTTTTATTCATGCACAGACTGCAATTTTAATTTTGGACCAAGTTTCAGCTTGCATTGCCTGAACCAAGTTTGTTATGTGCTGAAAAGCCGTTTTCTGACATTTCAGGCTCTAACTTCAAAAATCATGCAAAACACTTCTAACACCTTCAGATATGTTTCTCTGTGTTGCAAAATAGGTTTTATTCATGCACAGACTGCAATTTTAATTTTGGACCGAGTTTCAGCTTGCATTGCCTGAACCAAGTTTGTTATGTGCTGAAACGCCGTTTTCTGACATTTCAGGCTCTAACTTCAAAAATCATGCAAAACACTTCTAACACCTTCAGATATGTTTCTCTGTGTTGCAAAATAGGTTTTATTCATGCACAGACTGCAATTTTAATTTTGGACCAAGTTTCAGCTTGCATTGCCTGAACCAAGTTTGTTATGTGCTGAAAAGCCGTTTTCTGACATTTCAGGCTCTAACTTCAAAAATCATGCAAAACACTTCTAACACCTTCAGATATGTTTCTCTGTGTTGCAAAATAGGTTTTATTCATGCACAGACTGATATTTTAAATTGGGACCAAGATTCAGCTTGCATTGCTGGAACCAAGTTTGTTCTGCGCTGAAACGCTGTTTTCTGACATTTCAGGCTCTAACTTCAAAAATCATGCAAAACACTTCTAACACCTTCAGATATGTTTCTCTGTGTTGCAAAGTAGGTTTTATTCATGCACAGACTGATATTTTAAAGTGGGACCAAGATTCAGCTTGCATTGCTGGAACCAAGTTTGTTCTGCGCTGAAACGCTGTTTTCTGACACTTCAGGCTCTAACTTCAAAAATCATGCAAAACACTTCTAACACCTTCAGATATGTTTCTCTGTGTTGCAAAATAGGTTTTAGTCATGCAAAGAGTGTAAATTTAAAGTGGGACAGAGATTCAGCTTGCATTGCCTGAACCAACTTTGTTCTGCGCTGAAACGCTGTTTTCTGACATTTCAGGCTCTAACTTAAAAAATTATGCAAAACACTTCTAACACCTTAAGACATGTTTCTCTGTGTTGCAATATTGGTTTTATTCATGCACAGACTGCAATTTTAATTTTGGACCGAGTTTCAGCCTGCATTGCCAGAACCAAGTTTGTTATGGGCTGAAACGCTGTTTTCTGACATTTCAGGCTCTAACTTCAAAAATCATGCAAAACACTTCTAACACCTTCAGATATGTTTCTCTGTGTTGCAAAATAGGTTTTATTCATGCACAGACTGCAATTTTAATTTTGGACCGAGTTTCAGCTTGCATTGCCTGAACCAAGTTTGTTATGTGCTGAAAAGCCGTTTTCTGACATTTCAGGCTCTAACTTCAAAAATCATGCAAAACACTTCTAACACCTTCAGATATGTTTCTCTGTGTTGCAAAATAGGTTTTATTCATGCACAGACTGATATTTTAAAGTGGGACCAAGATTCAGCTTGCATTGCTGGAACCAAGTTTGTTCTGCGCTGAAACGCTGTTTTCTGACATTTCAGGCTCTAACTTCAAAAATCATGCAAAACACTTCTAACACCTTCAGATATGTTTCTCTGTGTTGCAAAATAGGTTTTATTCATGCACAGACTGCAATATTAAAGTGGGAGAGAGATTCAGCTTGCATTGCTTGAAACAAGTTTGTTCTGCACTGAAACGCTGTTTCCTGACATTTCAGGCTCTAACTTCAAAAATCATGCAAAACACTTCTAACACGTTCAGATATGTTTCTCTGTGTTGCAAAATAGGTTTTATTCATGCACAGACTGATATTTTAAAGTGGGACCAAGATTCAGCTTGCATTGCTGGAACCAAGTTTCTTCTGCGCTGAAACGCTGTTTTCTGACATTTCAGGCTCTAACTTCAAAAATCATGCAAAACACTTCTAACACCTTCAGATATGTTTCTCTGTGTTGCAAAATAGGTTTTATTCATGCACAGACTGATATTTTAAAGTGGGACCAAGATTCAGCTTGCAGTGCTGGAACCAAGTTTGTTCTGCGCTGAAACACTGTTTTCTGACATTTCAGGCTCTGACTTAAAAAATCATGCAAAACACTTCTAACACCTTCAGATATGTTTCTCTGTGTTGCAAAATAGGTTTTATTCATGCACAGACTGATATTTTAAAGTGGGACCAAGATTCAGCTTGCATTGCTGGAACCAAGTTTGTTCTGCGCTGAAACGCTGTTTTCTGACACTTCAGGCTCTAACTTCAAAAATCATGCAAAACACTTCTAACACCTTCAGATATGTTTGTCTGTGTTGCAAAATAGGTTTTATTCATGCACAGACTGATATTTTAAATTGGGACCAAGATTCAGCTTGCATTGCTGGAACCAAGTTTGTTCTGCGCTGAAACGCTGTTTTCTGACATTTCAGGCTCTAACTTCAAAAATCATGCAAAACACTTCTAACACCTTCAGATATGTTTCTCTGTGTTGCAAAATAGGTTTTATTCATGCACAGACTGATATTTTAAAGTGGGACCAAGATTCAGCTTGCATTGCTGGAACCAAGTTTGTTCTGCGCTGAAACGCTGTTTTCTGACATTTCAGGCTCTAACTTCAAAAATCATGCAAAACACTTCTAACACCTTCAGATATGTTTCTCTGTGTTGCAAAATAGGTTTTATTCATGCACAGACTGCAATATTAAAGTGGGACCAAGATTCAGCTTGCAATGCTTGAAACAAGTTTGTTCTGCACTGAAACGCTGTTTCCTGACATTTCAGGCTCTAACTTCAAAAATCATGCAAAACACTTCTAACACCTTCAGATATGTTTCTCTGTGTTGCAAAATAGATTTTATTCATGCACAGACTGATATTTTAAAGTGGGACCAAGATTCAGCTTGCATTGCTGGAACCAAGTTTGTTCTGCGCTGAAACGCTGTTTTCTGACACTTCAGGCTCTAACTTCAAAAATCATGCAAAACACTTCTAACACCTTCAGATATGTTTCTCTGTGTTGCAAAATAGGTTTTATTCATGCACAGACTGATATTTTAAAGTGGGACCAAGATTTAGCTTGCATTGCTGGAACCAAGTTTGTTCTGCGCTGAAACGCTGTTTTCTGACATTTCAGGCTCTAACTTCAAAAATCATGCAAAACACTTCTAACACCTTCAGATATGTTTCTCTGTGTTGCAAAATAGGTTTTATTCATGCACAGACTGCAATATTAAAGTGGGACAGAGATTCAGCTTGCATTGCTTGAAACAAGTTTGTTCTGCACTGAAACGCTGTTTCCTGACATTTCAGGCTCTAACTTCAAAAATCATGCAAAACACTTCTAACACCTTCAGATATGTTTCTCTGTGTTGCAAAATAGGTTTTATTCATGCACAGACTGCAATTTTAATATTGGACCGAGTTTCAGCTTGCATTGCCTGAACCAAGTTTGTTATGTGCTGAAAAGCCGTTTTCTGACATTTCAGGCTCTAACTTCAAAAATCATGCAAAACACTTCTAACACCTTCAGATATGTTTCTCTGTGTTGCAAAATAGGTTTTATTCATGCACAGACTGCAATTTTAATTTTGGACCAAGTTTCAGCTTGCATTGCCTGAACCAAGTTTGTTATGTGCTGAAAAGCCGTTTTCTGACATTTCAGGCTCTAACTTCAAAAATCATGCAAAACACTTCTAACAACTTCAGATATGTTTCTCTGTGTTGCAAAATAGGTTTTAGTCATGCAAAGAGTGTAAATTTAAAGTGGGACAGAGATTCAGCTTGCATTGCCTGAACCAACTTTGTTCTGCGCTGAAACGCTGTTTTCTGACATTTCAGGCTCTAACTTAAAAAATTATGCAAAACACTTCTAACACCTTAAGACATGTTTCTATGTGTTGCAATATTGGTTTTATTCATGCACAGACTGCAATTTTAATTTTGGACCGAGTTTCAGCCTGCATTGCCAGAACCAAGTTTGTTATGGGCTGAAACGCTGTTTTCTGACATTTCAGGCTCTAACTTCAAAAATCATGCAAAACACTTCTAACACCTTCAGATATGTTTCTCTGTGTTGCAAAATAGGTTTTATTCATGCACAGACTGCAATTTTAATTTTGGACCGAGTTTCAGCTTGCATTGCCTGAACCAAGTTTGTTATGTGCTGAAAAGCCGTTTTCTGACATTTCAGGCTCTAACTTCAAAAATCATGCAAAACACTTCTAACACCTTCAGATATGTTTCTCTGTGTTGCAAAATAGGTTTTATTCATGCACAGACTGATATTTTAAAGTGGGACCAAGATTCAGCTTGCATTGCTGGAACCAAGTTTGTTCTGCGCTGAAACGCTGTTTTCTGACATTTCAGGCTCTAACTTCAAAAATCATGCAAAACACTTCTAACACCTTCAGATATGTTTCTCTGTGTTGCAAAATAGGTTTTATTCATGCACAGACTGCAATATTAAAGTGGGAGAGAGATTCAGCTTGCATTGCTTGAAACAAGTTTGTTCTGCACTGAAACGCTGTTTCCTGACATTTCAGGCTCTAACTTCAAAAATCATGCAAAACACTTCTAACACGTTCAGATATGTTTCTCTGTGTTGCAAAATAGGTTTTATTCATGCACAGACTGATATTTTAAAGTGGGACCAAGATTCAGCTTGCATTGCTGGAACCAAGTTTCTTCTGCGCTGAAACGCTGTTTTCTGACATTTCAGGCTCTAACTTCAAAAATCATGCAAAACACTTCTAACACCTTCAGATATGTTTCTCTGTGTTGCAAAATAGGTTTTATTCATGCACAGACTGATATTTTAAAGTGGGACCAAGATTCAGCTTGCAGTGCTGGAACCAAGTTTGTTCTGCGCTGAAACGCTGTTTTCTGACATTTCAGGCTCTGACTTAAAAAATCATGCAAAACACTTCTAACACCTTCAGATATGTTTGTCTGTGTTGCAAAATAGGTTTTATTCATGCACAGACTGATATTTTAAATTGGGACCAAGATTCAGCTTGCATTGCTGGAACCAAGTTTGTTCTGCGCTGAAACGCTGTTTTCTGACATTTCAGGCTCTAACTTCAAAAATCATGCAAAACACTTCTAACACCTTCAGATATGTTTCTCTGTGTTGCAAAATAGGTTTTATTCATGCACAGACTGATATTTTAAAGTGGGACCAAGATTCAGCTTGCATTGCTGGAACCAAGTTTGTTCTGCGCTGAAACGCTGTTTTCTGACATTTCAGGCTCTAACTTCAAAAATCATGCAAAACACTTCTAACACCTTCAGATATGTTTCTCTGTGTTGCAAAATAGGTTTTATTCATGCACAGACTGCAATATTAAAGTGGGACCAAGATTCAGCTTGCAATGCTTGAAACAAGTTTGTTCTGCACTGAAACGCTGTTTCCTGACATTTCAGGCTCTAACTTCAAAAATCATGCAAAACACTTCTAACACCTTCAGATATGTTTCTCTGTGTTGCAAAATAGGTTTTATTCATGCACAGACTGATATTTTAAAGTGGGACCAAGATTCAGCTTGCATTGCTGGAACCAAGTTTGTTCTGCGCTGAAACGCTGTTTTCTGACACTTCAGGCTCTAACTTCAAAAATCATGCAAAACACTTCTAACACCTTCAGATATGTTTCTCTGTGTTGCAAAATAGGTTTTATTCATGCACAGACTGATATTTTAAAGTGGGACCAAGATTCAGCTTGCATTGCTGGAACCAAGTTTGTTCTGCGCTGAAACGCTGTTTTCTGACATTTCAGGCTCTAACTTCAAAAATCATGCAAAACACTTCTAACACCTTCAGATATGTTTCTCTGTGTTGCAAAATATGTTTTATTCATGCACAGACTGCAATATTAAAGTGGGAGAGAGATTCAGCTTGCATTGCTTGAAACAAGTTTGTTCTGCACTGAAACGCTGTTTCCTGACATTTCAGGCTCTAACTTCAAAAATCATGCAAAACACTTCTAACACGTTCAGATATGTTTCTCTGTGTTGCAAAATAGATTTTATTCATGCACAGACTGATATTTTAAAGTGGGACCAAGATTCAGCTTGCATTGCTGGAACCAAGTTTGTTCTGCGCTGAAACGCTGTTTTCTGACACTTCAGGCTCTAACTTCAAAAATCATGCAAAACACTTCTAACACCTTCAGATATGTTTGTCTGTGTTGCAAAATAGGTTTTATTCATGCACAGACTGATATTTTAAATTGGGACCAAGATTCAGCTTGCATTGCTGGAACCAAGTTTGTTCTGCGCTGAAACGCTGTTTTCTGACATTTCAGGCTCTAACTTCAAAAATCATGCAAAACACTTCTAACACCTTCAGATATGTTTCTCTGTGTTGCAAAATAGGTTTTATTCATGCACAGACTGCAGTTTTAATATTGGACCGAGTTTCAGCTTGCATTGCCTGAACCAAGTTTGTTATGTGCTGTGAAAAGCCGTTTTCTGACATTTCAGGCTCTAACTTCAAAAATCATGCAAAACACGTCTAACACCTTCAGATATGTTTCTCTGTGTTGCAAAATAGGTTTTATTCATGCACAGACTTCAATTTTAATTTTGGACCGAGTTTCAGCTTGCATTGCCTGAACCAAGTTTGTTATGTGCTGAAAAGCCGTTTTCTGACATTTCAGGCTCTAACTTCAAAAATCATGCAAAACACTTCTAACACCTTCAGATATGTTTCTCTGTGTTGCAAAATAGGTTTTATTCATGCACAGACTGCAATTTTAATATTGGACCGAGTTTCAGCCTGCATTGCCAGAAGGAAGTTTGTTCTGCGCTGAAACGCTGTTTTCTGACATTTCAGGCTCTAACTTCAAAAATCATGCAAAACACGTCTAACACCTTCAGATATGTTTCTCTGTGTTGCAAAATAGGTTTTATTCATGCACAGACTTCAATTTTAATTTTGGACCGAGTTTCAGCTTGCATTGCCTGAACCAAGTTTGTTATGTGCTGAAAAGCCGTTTTCTGACATTTCAGGCTCTAACTTCAAAAATCATGCAAAACACTTCTAACACCTTCAGATATGTTTCTCTGTGTTGCAAAATAGGTTTTATTCATGCACAGACTGCAATTTTAATTTTGGACCGAGTTTCAGCTTGCATTGCCTGAACCAAGTTTGTTATATGCTGAAAAGCCGTTTTCTGACATTTCAGGCTCTAACTTCAAAAATCATGCAAAACACTTCTAACACCTTCAGATATATTTCTCTGTGTTGCAAAATAGGTTTTATTCATGCACAGACTGCAATTTTAATATTGGACCGAGTTTCAGCTTGCATTGCCTGAATCAAGTTTGTTATGTGCTGAAAAGCCGTTTTCTGACATTTCAGGCTCTAACTTCAAAAATCATGCAAAACACTTCTAACACCTTCAGATATGTTTCTCTGTGTTGCAAAATAGGTTTTATTCATGCACAGACTGATATTTTAAAGTGGGACCAAGATTCAGCTTGCATTGCTGGAACCAAGTTTGTTCTGCACTGAAACGCTGTTTTCTGACACTTCAGGCTCTAACTTCAAAAATCATGCAAAACACTTCTAACACCTTCAGATATGTTTGTCTGTGTTGCAAAATAGGTTTTATTCAAGCACAGACTGATATTTTAAATTGGGACCAAGATTCAGCTTGCATTGCTGGAACCAAGTTTGTTCTGCGCTGAAACGCTGTTTTCTGACATTTCAGGCTCTAACTTCAAAAATCATGCAAAACACTTCTAACACCTTCAGATATGTTTCTCTGTGTTGCAAAATAGGTTTTATTCATGCACAGACTGCAATATTAAAGTGGGAGAGAGATTCAGCTTGCATTGCTTGAAACAAGTTTGTTCTGCACTGAAACGCTGTTTCCTGACATTTCAGGCTCTAACTTCAAAAATCATGCAAAACACTTCTAACACCTTCAGATATGTTTCTCTGTGTTGCAAAATAGGTTTTATTCATGCACAGACTGCAATTTTAATATTGGACCGAGTTTCAGCTTGCATTGCCTGAACCAAGTTTGTTATGTGCTGAAAAGCCGTTTTCTGACATTTCAGGCTCTAACTTCAAAAATCATGCAAAACACGTCTAACACCTTCAGATATGTTTCTCTGTGTTGCAAAATAGGTTTTATTCATGCACAGACTTCAATTTTAATTTTGGACCGAGTTTCAGCTTGCATTGCCTGAACCAAGTTTGTTATGTGCTGAAAAGCCGTTTTCTGACATTTCAGGCTCTAACTTCAAAAATCATGCAAAACACTTCTAACACCTTCAGATATGTTTCTCTGTGTTGCAAAATAGGTTTTATTCATGCACAGACTGCAATTTTAATATTGGACCGAGTTTCAGCCTGCATTGCCAGAAGGAAGTTTGTTCTGCGCTGAAACGCTGTTTTCTGACATTTCAGGCTCTAACTTAAAAAATCATGCAAAACACTTCTAACACCTTCAGATATGTTTCTCTGTGTTGCAAAATAGGTTTTATTCATGCACAGACTGCAATTTTAATTTTGGACCGAGTTTCAGCTTGCATTGCCTGAACCAAGTTTGTTATATGCTGAAAAGCCGTTTTCTGACATTTCAGGCTCTAACTTCAAAAATCATGCAAAACACTTCTAACACCTTCAGATATGTTTCTCTGTGTTGCAAAATAGGTTTTATTCATGCACAGACTGATATTTTAAAGTGGGACCAAGATTCAGCTTGCATTGCTGGAACCAAGTTTGTTCTGCGCTGAAACGCTGTTTTCTGACATTTCAGGCTCTAACTTCAAAAATCATGCAAAACACTTCTAACACCTTCAGATATGTTTCTCTGTGTTGCAAAATAGGTTTTATTCATGCACAGACTGCAATATTAAAGTGGGACCAAGATTCAGCTTGCAATGCTTGAAACAAGTTTGTTCTGCACTGAAACGCTGTTTCCTGACATTTCAGGCTCTAACTTCAAAAATCATGCAAAACACTTCTAACACCTTCAGATATGTTTCTCTGTGTTGCAAAATAGGTTTTATTCATGCACAGACTGATATTTTAAAGTGGGACCAAGATTCAGCTTGCATTGCTGGAACCAAGTTTGTTCTGCGCTGAAACGCTGTTTTCTGACACTTCAGGCTCTAACTTCAAAAATCATGCAAAACACTTCTAACACCTTCAGATATGTTTCTCTGTGTTGCAAAATAGGTTTTATTCATGCACAGACTGATATTTTAAAGTGGGACCAAGATTCAGCTTGCATTGCTGGAACCAAGTTTGTTCTGCGCTGAAACGCTGTTTTCTGACATTTCAGGCACTAACTTCAAAAATCATGCAAAACACTTCTAACACCTTCAGATATGTTTCTCTGTGTTGCAAAATATGTTTTATTCATGCACAGACTGCAATATTAAAGTGGGAGAGAGATTCAGCTTGCATTGCTTGAAACAAGTTTGTTCTGCACTGAAACGCTGTTTCCTGACATTTCAGGCTCTAACTTCAAAAATCATGCAAAACACTTCTAACACGTTCAGATATGTTTCTCTGTGTTGCAAAATAGATTTTATTCATGCACAGACTGATATTTTAAAGTGGGACCAAGATTCAGCTTGCATTGCTGGAACCAAGTTTGTTCTGCGCTGAAACGCTGTTTTCTGACACTTCAGGCTCTAACTTCAAAAATCATGCAAAACACTTCTAACACCTTCAGATATGTTTGTCTGTGTTGCAAAATAGGTTTTATTCATGCACAGACTGATATTTTAAATTGGGACCAAGATTCAGCTTGCATTGCTGGAACCAAGTTTGTTCTGCGCTGAAACGCTGTTTTCTGACATTTCAGGCTCTAACTTCAAAAATCATGCAAAACACTTCTAACACCTTCAGATATGTTTCTCTGTGTTGCAAAATAGGTTTTATTCATGCACAGACTGCAATTTTAATATTGGACCGAGTTTCAGCTTGCATTGCCTGAACCAAGTTTGTTATGTGCTGTGAAAAGCCGTTTTCTGACATTTCAGGCTCTAACTTCAAAAATCATGCAAAACACGTCTAACACCTTCAGATATGTTTCTCTGTGTTGCAAAATAGGTTTTATTCATGCACAGACTTCAATTTTAATTTTGGACCGAGTTTCAGCTTGCATTGCCTGAACCAAGTTTGTTATGTGCTGAAAAGCCGTTTTCTGACATTTCAGGCTCTAACTTCAAAAATCATGCAAAACACTTCTAACACCTTCAGATATGTTTCTCTGTGTTGCAAAATAGGTTTTATTCATGCACAGACTGCAATTTTAATATTGGACCGAGTTTCAGCCTGCATTGCCAGAAGGAAGTTTGTTCTGCGCTGAAACGCTGTTTTCTGACATTTCAGGCTCTAACTTCAAAAATCATGCAAAACACGTCTAACACCTTCAGATATGTTTCTCTGTGTTGCAAAATAGGTTTTATTCATGCACAGACTTCAATTTTAATTTTGGACCGAGTTTCAGCTTGCATTGCCTGAACCAAGTTTGTTATGTGCTGAAAAGCCGTTTTCTGACATTTCAGGCTCTAACTTCAAAAATCATGCAAAACACTTCTAACACCTTCAGATATGTTTCTCTGTGTTGCAAAATAGGTTTTATTCATGCACAGACTGCAATTTTAATTTTGGACCGAGTTTCAGCTTGCATTGCCTGAACCAAGTTTGTTATATGCTGAAAAGCCGTTTTCTGACATTTCAGGCTCTAACTTCAAAAATCATGCAAAACACTTCTAACACCTTCAGATATGTTTCTCTGTGTTGCAAAATAGGTTTTATTCATGCACAGACTGCAATTTTAATATTGGACCGAGTTTCAGCTTGCATTGCCTGAATCAAGTTTGTTATGTGCTGAAAAGCCGTTTTCTGACATTTCAGGCTCTAACTTCAAAAATCATGCAAAACACTTCTAACACCTTCAGATATGTTTCTCTGTGTTGCAAAATAGGTTTTATTCATGCACAGACTGATATTTTAAAGTGGGACCAAGATTCAGCTTGCATTGCTGGAACCAAGTTTGTTCTGCACTGAAACGCTGTTTTCTGACACTTCAGGCTCTAACTTCAAAAATCATGCAAAACACTTCTAACACCTTCAGATATGTTTGTCTGTGTTGCAAAATAGGTTTTATTCAAGCACAGACTGATATTTTAAATTGGGACCAAGATTCAGCTTGCATTGCTGGAACCAAGTTTGTTCTGCGCTGAAACGCTGTTTTCTGACATTTCAGGCTCTAACTTCAAAAATCATGCAAAACACTTCTAACACCTTCAGATATGTTTCTCTGTGTTGCAAAATAGGTTTTATTCATGCACAGACTGCAATATTAAAGTGGGAGAGAGATTCAGCTTGCATTGCTTGAAACAAGTTTGTTCTGCACTGAAACGCTGTTTCCTGACATTTCAGGCTCTAACTTCAAAAATCATGCAAAACACTTCTAACACCTTCAGATATGTTTCTCTGTGTTGCAAAATAGGTTTTATTCATGCACAGACTGCAATTTTAATATTGGACCGAGTTTCAGCTTGCATTGCCTGAACCAAGTTTGTTATGTGCTGAAAAGCCGTTTTCTGACATTTCAGGCTCTAACTTCAAAAATCATGCAAAACACGTCTAACACCTTCAGATATGTTTCTCTGTGTTGCAAAATAGGTTTTATTCATGCACAGACTTCAATTTTAATTTTGGACCGAGTTTCAGCTTGCATTGCCTGAACCAAGTTTGTTATGTGCTGAAAAGCCGTTTTCTGACATTTCAGGCTCTAACTTCAAAAATCATGCAAAACACTTCTAACACCTTCAGATATGTTTCTCTGTGTTGCAAAATAGGTTTTATTCATGCACAGACTGCAATTTTAATATTGGACCGAGTTTCAGCCTGCATTGCCAGAAGGAAGTTTGTTCTGCGCTGAAACGCTGTTTTCTGACATTTCAGGCTCTAACTTAAAAAATCATGCAAAACACTTCTAACACCTTCAGATATGTTTCTCTGTGTTGCAAAATAGGTTTTATTCATGCACAGACTGCAATTTTAATTTTGGACCGAGTTTCAGCTTGCATTGCCTGAACCAAGTTTGTTATGTGCTGAAAAGCCGTTTTCTGACATTTCAGGCTCTAACTTCAAAAATCATGCAAAACACTTCTAACACCTTCAGATATGTTTCTCTGTGTTGCAAAATAGGTTTTATTCATGCACAGACTGCAATTTTAATATTGGACCGAGTTTCAGCCTGCATTGCCAGAAGCAAGTTTGTTCTGCGCTGAAACGCTGTTTTCTGACATTTCAGGCTCTGACTTAAAAAATCATGCAAAACACTTCTAACACGTTAAGACATGTTTCTCTGTGTTGCAAAATAGGTTTTATTCATGCACAGGCTGCAATTTTAATTTTGGACCGAGTTTCAGCCTGCATTGCCAGAACCAAGTTTGTTATGGGCTGAAACGCTGTTTTCTGACATTTCAGGCTCTAACTTCAAAAATCATGCAAAACACTTCTAACACCTTCAGATATGTTTCTCTGTGTTGCAAAATAGGTTTTATTCATGCACAGACTGCAATATTAAAGTGGGAGAGAGATTCAGCTTGCATTGCTTGAAACAAGTTTGTTCTGCACTGAAACGCTGTTTCCTGACATTTCAGGCTCTAACTTCAAAAATCATGCAAAACACTTCTAACACCTTCAGATATGTTTCTCTGTGTTGCAAAATAGGTTTTATTCATGCACAGACTGCAATTTTAATATTGGACCGAGTTTCAGCTTGCATTGCCTGAACCAAGTTTGTTATGTGCTGAAAAGCCGTTTTCTGACATTTCAGGCTCTAACTTCAAAAATCATGCAAAACACGTCTAACACCTTCAGATATGTTTCTCTGTGTTGCAAAATAGGTTTTATTCATGCACAGACTTCAATTTTAATTTTGGACCGAGTTTCAGCTTGCATTGCCTGAACCAAGTTTGTTATGTGCTGAAAAGCCGTTTTCTGACATTTCAGGCTCTAACTTCAAAAATCATGCAAAACACTTCTAACACCTTCAGATATGTTTCTCTGTGTTGCAAAATAGGTTTTATTCATGCACAGACTGCAATTTTAATATTGGACCGAGTTTCAGCCTGCATTGCCAGAAGGAAGTTTGTTCTGCGCTGAAACGCTGTTTTCTGACATTTCAGGCTCTAACTTAAAAAATCATGCAAAACACTTCTAACACCTTCAGATATGTTTCTCTGTGTTGCAAAATAGGTTTTATTCATGCACAGACTGCAATTTTAATTTTGGACCGAGTTTCAGCTTGCATTGCCTGAACCAAGTTTGTTATGTGCTGAAAAGCCGTTTTCTGACATTTCAGGCTCTAACTTCAAAAATCATGCAAAACACTTCTAACACCTTCAGATATGTTTCTCTGTGTTGCAAAATAGGTTTTATTCATGCACAGACTGCAATTTTAATATTGGACCGAGTTTCAGCCTGCATTGCCAGAAGCAAGTTTGTTCTGCGCTGAAACGCTGTTTTCTGACATTTCAGGCTCTGACTTAAAAAATCATGCAAAACACTTCTAACACGTTAAGACATGTTTCTCTGTGTTGCAAAATAGGTTTTATTCATGCACAGGCTGCAATTTTAATTTTGGACCGAGTTTCAGCCTGCATTGCCAGAACCAAGTTTGTTATGGGCTGAAACGCTGTTTTCTGACATTTCAGGCTCTAACTTCAAAAATCATGCAAAACACTTCTAACACCTTCAGATATGTTTCTCTGTGTTGCAAAATAGGTTTTATTCATGCACAGACTGCAATATTAAAGTGGGAGAGAGATTCAGCTTGCATTGCTTGAAACAAGTTTGTTCTGCACTGAAACGCTGTTTCCTGACATTTCAGGCTCTAACTTCAAAAATCATGCAAAACACTTCTAACACGTTCAGATATGTTTCTCTGTGTTGCAAAATAGGTTTTATTCATGCACAGACTGATATTTTAAAGTGGGACCAAGATTCAGCTTGCATTGCTGGAACCAAGTTTTATCTGCGCTGAAACGCTGTTTTCTGACACTTCAGGCTCTTACTTCAAAAATCATGCAAAACACTTCTAACACCTTCAGATATGTTTCTCTGTGTTGCAAAATAGGTTTTATTCATGCACAGACTGATATTTTAAATTGGGACCAAGATTCATCTTGCATTGCTGGAACCAAGTTTGTTCTGCACTGAAACGCTGTTTTCTGACATTTCAGGCTCTAACTTCAAAAATCATGCAAAACACTTCTAACACCTTCAGATATGTTTCTCTGTGTTGCAAAATAGGTTTTATTCATGCACAGACTGATATTTTAAAGTGGGACCAAGATTCAGCTTGCATTGCTGGAACCAAGTTTCTTCTGCGCTGAAACGCTGTTTTCTGACATTTCAGGCTCTAACTTCAAAAATCAGGCAAAACACTTCTAACACCTTCAGATATGTTTCTCTGTGTTGCAAAATAGGTTTTATTCATGCAGAGACTGATATTTTAAAGTGGGACCAAGATTTAGCTTGCATTGCTGGAACCAAGTTTGTTCTGCGCTGAAACGCTGTTTTCTGACATTTCAGGCTCTAACTTCAAAAATCATGCAAAACACTTCTAACACCTTCAGATATGTTTCTCTGTGTTGCAAAATAGGTTTTATTCATGCACAGACTGCAATATTAAAGTGGGACAGAGATTCAGCTTGCATTGCTTGAAACAAGTTTGTTCTGCACTGAAACGCTGTTTCCTGACATTTCAGGCTCTAACTTCAAAAATCATGCAAAACACTTCTAACACCTTCAGATATGTTTCTCTGTGTTGCAAAATAGGTTTTATTCATGCACAGACTGCAATTTTAATATTGGACCGAGTTTCAGCTTGCATTGCCTGAACCAAGTTTGTTATGTGCTGAAAAGCCGTTTTCTGACATTTCAGGCTCTAACTTCAAAAATCATGCAAAACACTTCTAACACCTTCAGATATGTTTCTCTGTGTTGCAAAATAGGTTTTATTCATGCACAGACTGCAATTTTAATTTTGGACCAAGTTTCAGCTTGCATTGCCTGAACCAAGTTTGTTATGTGCTGAAAAGCCGTTTTCTGACATTTCAGGCTCTAACTTCAAAAATCATGCAAAACACTTCTAACAACTTCAGATATGTTTCTCTGTGTTGCAAAATAGGTTTTAGTCATGCAAAGAGTGTAAATTTAAAGTGGGACAGAGATTCAGCTTGCATTGCCTGAACCAACTTTGTTCTGCGCTGAAACGCTGTTTTCTGACATTTCAGGCTCTAACTTAAAAAAATATGCAAAACACTTCTAACACCTTAAGACATGTTTCTCTGTGTTGCAATATTGGTTTTATTCATGCACAGACTGCAATTTTAATTTTGGACCGAGTTTCAGCTTGCATTGCCTGAACCAAGTTTGTTATGTGCTGAAAATCCGTTTTCTGACATTTCAGGCTCTAACTTTAAAAATCATGCAAAACACTTCTAACACCTTCAGATATGTTTCTCTGTGTTGCAAAATAGGTTTTATTCATGCACAGACTGATATTTTAAAGTGGGACCAAGATTCAGCTTGCATTGCTGGAACCAAGTTTGTTCTGCGCTGAAACGCTGTTTTCTGACATTTCAGGCTCTAACTTCAAAAATCATGCAAAACACTTCTAACACCTTCAGATATGTTTCTCTGTGTTGCAAAATAGGTTTTATTCATGCACAGACTGCAATATTAAAGTGGGAGAGAGATTCAGCTTGCATTGCTTGAAACAAGTTTGTTCTGCACTGAAACGCTGTTTCCTGACATTTCAGGCTCTAACTTCAAAAATCATGCAAAACACTTCTAACACGTTCAGATATGTTTCTCTGTGTTGCAAAATAGGTTTTATTCATGCACAGACTGATATTTTAAAGTGGGACCAAGATTCAGCTTGCATTGCTGGAACCAAGTTTCTTCTGCGCTGAAACGCTGTTTTCTGACATTTCAGGCTCTAACTTCAAAAATCATGCAAAACACTTCTAACACCTTCAGATATGTTTCTCTGTGTTGCAAAATAGGTTTTATTCATGCACAGACTGATATTTTAAAGTGGGACCAAGATTCAGCTTGCAGTGCTGGAACCAAGTTTGTTCTGCGCTGAAACGCTGTTTTCTGACATTTCAGGCTCTAACTTCAAAAATCATGCAAAACACTTCTAACACCTTCAGATATGTTTCTCTGTGTTGCAAAATAGGTTTTATTCATGCACAGACTGCAATTTTAATTTTGGACCGAGTTTCAGCTTGCATTGCCTGAACCAAGTTTGTTATGTGCTGAAACGCCTTTTTCTGACATTTCAGGCTCTAACTTCAAAAATCATGCAAAACACTTCTAACACCTTCAGATATGTTTCTCTGTGTTGCAAAATAGGTTTTATTCATGCACAGACTGCAATTTTAATTTTGGACCAAGATTCAGCTTGCATTGCTGGAACCAAGTTTGTTCTGCGCTGAAACGCTGTTTTCTGACACTTCAGGCTCTAACTTCAAAAATCATGCAAAACACTTCTAACACCTTCAGATATGTTTCTCTGTGTTGCAAAATAGGTTTTATTCATGCACAGACTGATATTTTAAAGTGGGACCAAGATTCAGCTTGCATTGCTGGAACCAAGTTTGTTCTGCGCTGAAACGCTGTTTTCTGACATTTCAGGCTCTAACTTCAAAAATCATGCAAAACACTTCTAACACCTTCAGATATGTGTCTCTGTGTTGCAAAATAGGTTTTATTCATGCACAGACTGCAATATTAAAGTGGGACCAAGATTCAGCTTGCAATGCTTGAAACAAGTTTGTTCTGCACTGAAACGCTGTTTCCTGACATTTCAGGCTCTAACTTCAAAAATCATGCAAAACACTTCTAACACCTTCAGATATGTTTCTCTGTGTTGCAAAATAGGTTTTATTCATGCACAGACTGATATTTCAAAGTGGGACCAAGATTCAGCTTGCATTGCTGGAACCAAGTTTGTTCTGCGCTGAAACGCTGTTTTCTGACATTTCAGGCTCTAACTTCAAAAATCATGCAAAACACTTCTAACACCTTCAGATATGTTTCTCTGTGTTGCAAAATAGGTTTTATTCATGCACAGACTGCAATATTAAAGTGGGAGAGAGATTCAGCTTGCATTGCTTGAAACAAGTTTGTTCTGCACTGAAACGCTGTTTCCTGACATTTCAGGCTCTAACTTCAAAAATCATGCAAAACACTTCTAACAAGTTCAGATATGTTTCTCTGTGTTGCAAAATAGGTTTTATTCATGCACAGACTGATATTTTAAAGTGGGACCAAGATTCAGCTTGCATTGCTGGAACCAAGTTTTATCTGCGCTGAAACGCTGTTTTCTGACACTTCAGGCTCTAACTTCAAAAATCATGCAAAACACTTCTAACACTTTCAGATATGTTTCTTTGTGTTGCAAAATAGGTTTTATTCATGCACAGACTGATATTTTAAATTGGGACCAAGATTCATCTTGCATTGCTGGAACCAAGTTTGTTCTGCGCTGAAACGCTGTTTTCTGACATTTCAGGCTCTAACTTCAAAAATCATGCAAAACACTTCTAACACCTTCAGATATGTTTCTCTGTGTTGCAAAATAGGTTTTATTCATGCACAGACTGATATTTTAAAGTGGGACCAAGATTCAGCTTGCATTGCTGGAACCAAGTTTCTTCTGCGCTGAAACGCTGTTTTCTGACATTTCAGGCTCTAACTTCAAAAATCATGCAAAACACTTCTAACACCTTCAGATATGTTTCTCTGTGTTGCAAAATAGGTTTTATTCATGCACAGACTGATATTTTAAAGTGGGACCAAGATTCAGCTTGCATTGCTGGAACCAAGTTTGTTCTGCGCTGAAACGCTGTTTTCTGACATTTCAGGCTCTAACTTCAAAAATCATGCAAAACACTTCTAACACCTTCAGATATGTTTCTCTGTGTTGCAAAATAGGTTTTATTCATGCACAGACTGCAATATTAAAGTGGGACAGAGATTCAGCTTGCATTGCTTGAAACAAGTTTGTTCTGCACTGAAACGCTGTTTCCTGACATTTCAGGCTCTAACTTCAAAAATCATGCAAAACACTTCTAACACCTTCAGATATGTTTCTCTGTGTTGCAAAATAGGTTTTATTCATGCACAGACTGCAATTTTAATATTGGACCGAGTTTCAGCTTGCATTGCCTGAACCAAGTTTGTTATGTGCTGAAAAGCCGTTTTCTGACATTTCAGGCTCTAACTTCAAAAATCATGCAAAACACGTCTAACACCTTCAGATATGTTTCTCTGTGTTGCAAAATAGGTTTTATTCATGCACAGACTTCAATTTTAATTTTGGACCGAGTTTCAGCTTGCATTGCCTGAACCAAGTTTGTTATGTGCTGAAAAGCCGTTTTCTGACATTTCAGGCTCTAACTTCAAAAATCATGCAAAACACTTCTAACACCTTCAGATATGTTTCTCTGTGTTGCAAAATAGGTTTTATTCATGCACAGACTGCAATTTTAATATTGGACCGAGTTTCAGCCTGCATTGCCAGAAGGAAGTTTGTTCTGCGCTGAAACGCTGTTTTCTGACATTTCAGGCTCTAACTTAAAAAATCATGCAAAACACTTCTAACACCTTCAGATATGTTTCTCTGTGTTGCAAAATAGGTTTTATTCATGCACAGACTGCAATTTTAATTTTGGACCGAGTTTCAGCTTGCATTGCCTGAACCAAGTTTGTTATGTGCTGAAAAGCCGTTTTCTGACATTTCAGGCTCTAACTTCAAAAATCATGCAAAACACTTCTAACACCTTCAGATATGTTTCTCTGTGTTGCAAAATAGGTTTTATTCATGCACAGACTGCAATTTTAATATTGGACCGAGTTTCAGCCTGCATTGCCAGAAGCAAGTTTGTTCTGCGCTGAAACGCTGTTTTCTGACATTTCAGGCTCTGACTTAAAAAATCATGCAAAACACTTCTAACACGTTAAGACATGTTTCTCTGTGTTGCAAAATAGGTTTTATTCATGCACAGGCTGCAATTTTAATTTTGGACCGAGTTTCAGCCTGCATTGCCAGAACCAAGTTTGTTATGGGCTGAAACGCTGTTTTCTGACATTTCAGGCTCTAACTTCAAAAATCATGCAAAACACTTCTAACACCTTCAGATATGTTTCTCTGTGTTGCAAAATAGGTTTTATTCATGCACAGACTGCAATATTAAAGTGGGAGAGAGATTCAGCTTGCATTGCTTGAAACAAGTTTGTTCTGCACTGAAACGCTGTTTACTGACATTTCAGGCTCTAACTTCAAAAATCATGCAAAACACTTCTAACACGTTCAGATATGTTTCTCTGTGTTGCAAAATAGGTTTTATTCATGCACAGACTGATATTTTAAAGTGGGACCAAGATTCAGCTTGCATTGCTGGAACCAAGTTTTATCTGCGCTGAAACGCTGTTTTCTGACACTTCAGGCTCTTACTTCAAAAATCATGCAAAACACTTCTAACACCTTCAGATATGTTTCTCTGTGTTGCAAAATAGGTTTTATTCATGCACAGACTGATATTTTAAATTGGGACCAAGATTCATCTTGCATTGCTGGAACCAAGTTTGTTCTGCACTGAAACGCTGTTTTCTGACATTTCAGGCTCTAACTTCAAAAATCATGCAAAACACTTCTAACACCTTCAGATATGTTTCTCTGTGTTGCAAAATAGGTTTTATTCATGCACAGACTGATATTTTAAAGTGGGACCAAGATTCAGCTTGCATTGCTGGAACCAAGTTTCTTCTGCGCTGAAACGCTGTTTTCTGACATTTCAGGCTCTAACTTCAAAAATCAGGCAAAACACTTCTAACACCTTCAGATATGTTTCTCTGTGTTGCAAAATAGGTTTTATTCATGCAGAGACTGATATTTTAAAGTGGGACCAAGATTTAGCTTGCATTGCTGGAACCAAGTTTGTTCTGCGCTGAAACGCTGTTTTCTGACATTTCAGGCTCTAACTTCAAAAATCATGCAAAACACTTCTAACACCTTCAGATATGTTTCTCTGTGTTGCAAAATAGGTTTTATTCATGCACAGACTGCAATATTAAAGTGGGACAGAGATTCAGCTTGCATTGCTTGAAACAAGTTTGTTCTGCACTGAAACGCTGTTTCCTGACATTTCAGGCTCTAACTTCAAAAATCATGCAAAACACTTCTAACACCTTCAGATATGTTTCTCTGTGTTGCAAAATAGGTTTTATTCATGCACAGACTGCAATTTTAATATTGGACCGAGTTTCAGCTTGCATTGCCTGAACCAAGTTTGTTATGTGCTGAAAAGCCGTTTTCTGACATTTCAGGCTCTAACTTCAAAAATCATGCAAAACACTTCTAACACCTTCAGATATGTTTCTCTGTGTTGCAAAATAGGTTTTATTCATGCACAGACTGCAATTTTAATTTTGGACCAAGTTTCAGCTTGCATTGCCTGAACCAAGTTTGTTATGTGCTGAAAAGCCGTTTTCTGACATTTCAGGCTCTAACTTCAAAAATCATGCAAAACACTTCTAACAACTTCAGATATGTTTCTCTGTGTTGCAAAATAGGTTTTAGTCATGCAAAGAGTGTAAATTTAAAGTGGGACAGAGATTCAGCTTGCATTGCCTGAACCAACTTTGTTCTGCGCTGAAACGCTGTTTTCTGACATTTCAGGCTCTAACTTAAAAAAATATGCAAAACACTTCTAACACCTTAAGACATGTTTCTCTGTGTTGCAATATTGGTTTTATTCATGCACAGACTGCAATTTTAATTTTGGACCGAGTTTCAGCTTGCATTGCCTGAACCAAGTTTGTTATGTGCTGAAAATCCGTTTTATGACATTTCAGGCTCTAACTTTAAAAATCATGCAAAACACTTCTAACACCTTCAGATATGTTTCTCTGTGTTGCAAAATAGGTTTTATTCATGCACAGACTGATATTTTAAAGTGGGACCAAGATTCAGCTTGCATTGCTGGAACCAAGTTTGTTCTGCGCTGAAACGCTGTTTTCTGACATTTCAGGCTCTAACTTCAAAAATCATGCAAAACACTTCTAACACCTTCAGATATGTTTCTCTGTGTTGCAAAATAGGTTTTATTCATGCACAGACTGCAATATTAAAGTGGGAGAGAGATTCAGCTTGCATTGCTTGAAACAAGTTTGTTCTGCACTGAAACGCTGTTTCCTGACATTTCAGGCTCTAACTTCAAAAATCATGCAAAACACTTCTAACACGTTCAGATATGTTTCTCTGTGTTGCAAAATAGGTTTTATTCATGCACAGACTGATATTTTTAAGTGGGACCAAGATTCAGCTTGCATTGCTGGAACCAAGTTTCTTCTGCGCTGAAACGCTGTTTTCTGACATTTCAGGCTCTAACTTCAAAAATCATGCAAAACACTTCTAACACCTTCAGATATGTTTCTCTGTGTTGCAAAATAGGTTTTATTCATGCACAGACTGATATTTTAAAGTGGGACCAAGATTCAGCTTGCAGTGCTGGAACCAAGTTTGTTCTGCGCTGAAACGCTGTTTTCTGACATTTCAGGCTCTAACTTCAAAAATCATGCAAAACACTTCTAACACCTTCAGATATGTTTCTCTGTGTTGCAAAATAGGTTTTATTCATGCACAGACTGCAATTTTAATTTTGGACCGAGTTTCAGCTTGCATTGCCTGAACCAAGTTTGTTATGTGCTGAAACGCCTTTTTCTGACATTTCAGGCTCTAACTTCAAAAATCATGCAAAACACTTCTAACACCTTCAGATATGTTTCTCTGTGTTGCAAAATAGGTTTTATTCATGCACAGACTGCAATTTTAATTTTGGACCAAGATTCAGCTTGCATTGCTGGAACCAAGTTTGTTCTGCGCTGAAACGCTGTTTTCTGACACTTCAGGCTCTAACTTCAAAAATCATGCAAAACACTTCTAACACCTTCAGATATGTTTCTCTGTGTTGCAAAATAGGTTTTATTCATGCACAGACTGATATTTTAAAGTGGGACCAAGATTCAGCTTGCATTGCTGGAACCAAGTTTGTTCTGCGCTGAAACGCTGTTTTCTGACATTTCAGGCTCTAACTTCAAAAATCATGCAAAACACTTCTAACACCTTCAGATATGTGTCTCTGTGTTGCAAAATAGGTTTTATTCATGCACAGACTGCAATATTAAAGTGGGACCAAGATTCAGCTTGCAATGCTTGAAACAAGTTTGTTCTGCACTGAAACGCTGTTTCCTGACATTTCAGGCTCTAACTTCAAAAATCATGCAAAACACTTCTAACACCTTCAGATATGTTTCTCTGTGTTGCAAAATAGGTTTTATTCATGCACAGACTGATATTTCAAAGTGGGACCAAGATTCAGCTTGCATTGCTGGAACCAAGTTTGTTCTGCGCTGAAACGCTGTTTTCTGACATTTCAGGCTCTAACTTCAAAAATCATGCAAAACACTTCTAACACCTTCAGATATGTTTCTCTGTGTTGCAAAATAGGTTTTATTCATGCACAGACTGCAATATTAAAGTGGGAGAGAGATTCAGCTTGCATTGCTTGAAACAAGTTTGTTCTGCACTGAAACGCTGTTTCCTGACATTTCAGGCTCTAACTTCAAAAATCATGCAAAACACTTCTAACAAGTTCAGATATGTTTCTCTGTGTTGCAAAATAGGTTTTATTCATGCACAGACTGATATTTTAAAGTGGGACCAAGATTCAGCTTGCATTGCTGGAACCAAGTTTTATCTGCGCTGAAACGCTGTTTTCTGACACTTCAGGCTCTAACTTCAAAAATCATGCAAAACACTTCTAACACCTTCAGATATGTTTCTTTGTGTTGCAAAATAGGTTTTATTCATGCACAGACTGATATTTTAAATTGGGACCAAGATTCATCTTGCATTGCTGGAACCAAGTTTGTTCTGCGCTGAAACGCTG
>NW_027394310.1:0-112608 GCF_049309525.1 Garra rufa | reverse complement strand
TGTATTGAAAACGTTAAAATGCTTGCTTATTTGTGCTGCATTTTTGTGGAAACGAATTAGCTAGTAAAGACTGTTTCATGAATATGGTCTCATCGTTTGAGCCACATAGTTCAACAAAGCACGGCCGTTTTTAATGACCAACTAATAACTTCTGCTATTTAACTGATAAGAGTTCTCAAAAAATGCAACTGTATTGAACATAGCACCCAATCACTCGTTTAATATTTTTTGTTCCCTGTCATTTCGCTGTATTTTATGTTTGATTTAGCACAGGTGCCCTCTTACGTCATACTCCGAAAGTCCCCTTAGGCATTTGTGCGCATGCGCGCTACTCATGAATGGTGCTTTATAGAGGACGCACAAAAATACAGATTAAAATCATTTATATTTAGGTTAAATGGAAGATATAGCTTGTGCTGCATGTTAGCTTGCAAATTATGCCCAAGAACATAATTTATTAAGCCATATGTCTTACTAACAAGAAACAATGCCTCTAACCACAGGTCACGTACGAAAAATAATGCCCCGTTTAAGCCATTCTGAAGGGGTGGAGCGGAAAATGAAAATAAATACGGCCTTTTAAAATTTAAATGCTCCAGCGATTTCATTCCGTCAACCCCTTAGAACCCACCAAGAGCTAAATTCAGGTGTTTGCGAGTAGTTTCATTTAAAACGGAGAGGGCTGCCTTCCGCCTGTGTTTTCTGTTGTACTGACATGAGAGTCAGGGCTCCGAGCTTTCGGTCTGCGAACTACATCACTGAGCCTCTTCTAAAAGCATTTAAATAAAAACACTCCAGCGACTGTACGCAATGTAAACATAATATCATTTTAAAGAGCTATATTAAGCGCATATGAGCTGCTTTTATATGGTTTACGGATGAGCTTCAGGGCTGGCGTTTCTTCGTCCGTGTTCACAAAACTACATATTTTAAAGGCATTTAAAAAATAAAAACACTCCAGCGATTGAACAGTAATAGTAGATTAGTGTATTGAAAACGTTAAAATGCTTGCTTATTTGTGCTGCATTTTTGTGGAAACGAATTAGCTAGTAAAGACTGTTTCATGAATATGGTCTCATCGTTTGAGCCACATAGTTCAACAAAGCACGGCCGTTTTTAATGACCAACTAATAACTTCTGCTATTTAACTGATAAGAGTTCTCAAAAAATGCAACTGTATTGAACATAGCACCCAATCACTCGTTTAATATTTTTTGTTCCCTGTCATTTCGCTGTATTTTATGTTTGATTTAGCACAGGTGCCCTCTTACGTCATACTCCGAAAGTCCCCTTAGGCATTTGTGCGCATGCGCGCTACTCATGAATGGTGCTTTATAGAGGACGCACAAAAATACAGATTAAAATCATTTATATTTAGGTTAAATGGAAGATATAGCTTGTGCTGCATGTTAGCTTGCAAATTATGCCCAAGAACATAATTTATTAAGCCATATGTCTTACTAACAAGAAACAATGCCTCTAACCACAGGTCACGTACGAAAAATAATGCCCCGTTTAAGCCATTCTGAAGGGGTGGAGCGGAAAATGAAAATAAATACGGCCTTTTAAAATTTAAATGCTCCAGCGATTTCATTCCGTCAACCCCTTAGAACCCACCAAGAGCTAAATTCAGGTGTTTGCGAGTAGTTTCATTTAAAACGGAGAGGGCTGCCTTCCGCCTGTGTTTTCTGTTGTACTGACATGAGAGTCAGGGCTCCGAGCTTTCGGTCTGCGAACTACATCACTGAGCCTCTTCTAAAAGCATTTAAATAAAAACACTCCAGCGACTGTACGCAATGTAAACATAATATCATTTTAAAGAGCTATATTAAGCGCATATGAGCTGCTTTTATATGGTTTACGGATGAGCTTCAGGGCTGGCGTTTCTTCGTCCGTGTTCACAAAACTACATATTTTAAAGGCATTTAAAAAATAAAAACACTCCAGCGATTGAACAGTAATAGTAGATTAGTGTATTGAAAACGTTAAAATGCTTGCTTATTTGTGCTGCATTTTTGTGGAAACGAATTAGCTAGTAAAGACTGTTTCATGAATATGGTCTCATCGTTTGAGCCACATAGTTCAACAAAGCACGGCCGTTTTTAATGACCAACTAATAACTTCTGCTATTTAACTGATAAGAGTTCTCAAAAAATGCAACTGTATTGAACATAGCACCCAATCACTCGTTTAATATTTTTTGTTCCCTGTCATTTCGCTGTATTTTATGTTTGATTTAGCACAGGTGCCCTCTTACGTCATACTCCGAAAGTCCCCTTAGGCATTTGTGCGCATGCGCGCTACTCATGAATGGTGCTTTATAGAGGACGCACAAAAATACAGATTAAAATCATTTATATTTAGGTTAAATGGAAGATATAGCTTGTGCTGCATGTTAGCTTGCAAATTATGCCCAAGAACATAATTTATTAAGCCATATGTCTTACTAACAAGAAACAATGCCTCTAACCACAGGTCACGTACGAAAAATAATGCCCCGTTTAAGCCATTCTGAAGGGGTGGAGCGGAAAATGAAAATAAATACGGCCTTTTAAAATTTAAATGCTCCAGCGATTTCATTCCGTCAACCCCTTAGAACCCACCAAGAGCTAAATTCAGGTGTTTGCGAGTAGTTTCATTTAAAACGGAGAGGGCTGCCTTCCGCCTGTGTTTTCTGTTGTACTGACATGAGAGTCAGGGCTCCGAGCTTTCGGTCTGCGAACTACATCACTGAGCCTCTTCTAAAAGCATTTAAATAAAAACACTCCAGCGACTGTACGCAATGTAAACATAATATCATTTTAAAGAGCTATATTAAGCGCATATGAGCTGCTTTTATATGGTTTACGGATGAGCTTCAGGGCTGGCGTTTCTTCGTCCGTGTTCACAAAACTACATATTTTAAAGGCATTTAAAAAATAAAAACACTCCAGCGATTGAACAGTAATAGTAGATTAGTGTATTGAAAACGTTAAAATGCTTGCTTATTTGTGCTGCATTTTTGTGGAAACGAATTAGCTAGTAAAGACTGTTTCATGAATATGGTCTCATCGTTTGAGCCACATAGTTCAACAAAGCACGGCCGTTTTTAATGACCAACTAATAACTTCTGCTATTTAACTGATAAGAGTTCTCAAAAAATGCAACTGTATTGAACATAGCACCCAATCACTCGTTTAATATTTTTTGTTCCCTGTCATTTCGCTGTATTTTATGTTTGATTTAGCACAGGTGCCCTCTTACGTCATACTCCGAAAGTCCCCTTAGGCATTTGTGCGCATGCGCGCTACTCATGAATGGTGCTTTATAGAGGACGCACAAAAATACAGATTAAAATCATTTATATTTAGGTTAAATGGAAGATATAGCTTGTGCTGCATGTTAGCTTGCAAATTATGCCCAAGAACATAATTTATTAAGCCATATGTCTTACTAACAAGAAACAATGCCTCTAACCACAGGTCACGTACGAAAAATAATGCCCCGTTTAAGCCATTCTGAAGGGGTGGAGCGGAAAATGAAAATAAATACGGCCTTTTAAAATTTAAATGCTCCAGCGATTTCATTCCGTCAACCCCTTAGAACCCACCAAGAGCTAAATTCAGGTGTTTGCGAGTAGTTTCATTTAAAACGGAGAGGGCTGCCTTCCGCCTGTGTTTTCTGTTGTACTGACATGAGAGTCAGGGCTCCGAGCTTTCGGTCTGCGAACTACATCACTGAGCCTCTTCTAAAAGCATTTAAATAAAAACACTCCAGCGACTGTACGCAATGTAAACATAATATCATTTTAAAGAGCTATATTAAGCGCATATGAGCTGCTTTTATATGGTTTACGGATGAGCTTCAGGGCTGGCGTTTCTTCGTCCGTGTTCACAAAACTACATATTTTAAAGGCATTTAAAAAATAAAAACACTCCAGCGATTGAACAGTAATAGTAGATTAGTGTATTGAAAACGTTAAAATGCTTGCTTATTTGTGCTGCATTTTTGTGGAAACGAATTAGCTAGTAAAGACTGTTTCATGAATATGGTCTCATCGTTTGAGCCACATAGTTCAACAAAGCACGGCCGTTTTTAATGACCAACTAATAACTTCTGCTATTTAACTGATAAGAGTTCTCAAAAAATGCAACTGTATTGAACATAGCACCCAATCACTCGTTTAATATTTTTTGTTCCCTGTCATTTCGCTGTATTTTATGTTTGATTTAGCACAGGTGCCCTCTTACGTCATACTCCGAAAGTCCCCTTAGGCATTTGTGCGCATGCGCGCTACTCATGAATGGTGCTTTATAGAGGACGCACAAAAATACAGATTAAAATCATTTATATTTAGGTTAAATGGAAGATATAGCTTGTGCTGCATGTTAGCTTGCAAATTATGCCCAAGAACATAATTTATTAAGCCATATGTCTTACTAACAAGAAACAATGCCTCTAACCACAGGTCACGTACGAAAAATAATGCCCCGTTTAAGCCATTCTGAAGGGGTGGAGCGGAAAATGAAAATAAATACGGCCTTTTAAAATTTAAATGCTCCAGCGATTTCATTCCGTCAACCCCTTAGAACCCACCAAGAGCTAAATTCAGGTGTTTGCGAGTAGTTTCATTTAAAACGGAGAGGGCTGCCTTCCGCCTGTGTTTTCTGTTGTACTGACATGAGAGTCAGGGCTCCGAGCTTTCGGTCTGCGAACTACATCACTGAGCCTCTTCTAAAAGCATTTAAATAAAAACACTCCAGCGACTGTACGCAATGTAAACATAATATCATTTTAAAGAGCTATATTAAGCGCATATGAGCTGCTTTTATATGGTTTACGGATGAGCTTCAGGGCTGGCGTTTCTTCGTCCGTGTTCACAAAACTACATATTTTAAAGGCATTTAAAAAATAAAAACACTCCAGCGATTGAACAGTAATAGTAGATTAGTGTATTGAAAACGTTAAAATGCTTGCTTATTTGTGCTGCATTTTTGTGGAAACGAATTAGCTAGTAAAGACTGTTTCATGAATATGGTCTCATCGTTTGAGCCACATAGTTCAACAAAGCACGGCCGTTTTTAATGACCAACTAATAACTTCTGCTATTTAACTGATAAGAGTTCTCAAAAAATGCAACTGTATTGAACATAGCACCCAATCACTCGTTTAATATTTTTTGTTCCCTGTCATTTCGCTGTATTTTATGTTTGATTTAGCACAGGTGCCCTCTTACGTCATACTCCGAAAGTCCCCTTAGGCATTTGTGCGCATGCGCGCTACTCATGAATGGTGCTTTATAGAGGACGCACAAAAATACAGATTAAAATCATTTATATTTAGGTTAAATGGAAGATATAGCTTGTGCTGCATGTTAGCTTGCAAATTATGCCCAAGAACATAATTTATTAAGCCATATGTCTTACTAACAAGAAACAATGCCTCTAACCACAGGTCACGTACGAAAAATAATGCCCCGTTTAAGCCATTCTGAAGGGGTGGAGCGGAAAATGAAAATAAATACGGCCTTTTAAAATTTAAATGCTCCAGCGATTTCATTCCGTCAACCCCTTAGAACCCACCAAGAGCTAAATTCAGGTGTTTGCGAGTAGTTTCATTTAAAACGGAGAGGGCTGCCTTCCGCCTGTGTTTTCTGTTGTACTGACATGAGAGTCAGGGCTCCGAGCTTTCGGTCTGCGAACTACATCACTGAGCCTCTTCTAAAAGCATTTAAATAAAAACACTCCAGCGACTGTACGCAATGTAAACATAATATCATTTTAAAGAGCTATATTAAGCGCATATGAGCTGCTTTTATATGGTTTACGGATGAGCTTCAGGGCTGGCGTTTCTTCGTCCGTGTTCACAAAACTACATATTTTAAAGGCATTTAAAAAATAAAAACACTCCAGCGATTGAACAGTAATAGTAGATTAGTGTATTGAAAACGTTAAAATGCTTGCTTATTTGTGCTGCATTTTTGTGGAAACGAATTAGCTAGTAAAGACTGTTTCATGAATATGGTCTCATCGTTTGAGCCACATAGTTCAACAAAGCACGGCCGTTTTTAATGACCAACTAATAACTTCTGCTATTTAACTGATAAGAGTTCTCAAAAAATGCAACTGTATTGAACATAGCACCCAATCACTCGTTTAATATTTTTTGTTCCCTGTCATTTCGCTGTATTTTATGTTTGATTTAGCACAGGTGCCCTCTTACGTCATACTCCGAAAGTCCCCTTAGGCATTTGTGCGCATGCGCGCTACTCATGAATGGTGCTTTATAGAGGACGCACAAAAATACAGATTAAAATCATTTATATTTAGGTTAAATGGAAGATATAGCTTGTGCTGCATGTTAGCTTGCAAATTATGCCCAAGAACATAATTTATTAAGCCATATGTCTTACTAACAAGAAACAATGCCTCTAACCACAGGTCACGTACGAAAAATAATGCCCCGTTTAAGCCATTCTGAAGGGGTGGAGCGGAAAATGAAAATAAATACGGCCTTTTAAAATTTAAATGCTCCAGCGATTTCATTCCGTCAACCCCTTAGAACCCACCAAGAGCTAAATTCAGGTGTTTGCGAGTAGTTTCATTTAAAACGGAGAGGGCTGCCTTCCGCCTGTGTTTTCTGTTGTACTGACATGAGAGTCAGGGCTCCGAGCTTTCGGTCTGCGAACTACATCACTGAGCCTCTTCTAAAAGCATTTAAATAAAAACACTCCAGCGACTGTACGCAATGTAAACATAATATCATTTTAAAGAGCTATATTAAGCGCATATGAGCTGCTTTTATATGGTTTACGGATGAGCTTCAGGGCTGGCGTTTCTTCGTCCGTGTTCACAAAACTACATATTTTAAAGGCATTTAAAAAATAAAAACACTCCAGCGATTGAACAGTAATAGTAGATTAGTGTATTGAAAACGTTAAAATGCTTGCTTATTTGTGCTGCATTTTTGTGGAAACGAATTAGCTAGTAAAGACTGTTTCATGAATATGGTCTCATCGTTTGAGCCACATAGTTCAACAAAGCACGGCCGTTTTTAATGACCAACTAATAACTTCTGCTATTTAACTGATAAGAGTTCTCAAAAAATGCAACTGTATTGAACATAGCACCCAATCACTCGTTTAATATTTTTTGTTCCCTGTCATTTCGCTGTATTTTATGTTTGATTTAGCACAGGTGCCCTCTTACGTCATACTCCGAAAGTCCCCTTAGGCATTTGTGCGCATGCGCGCTACTCATGAATGGTGCTTTATAGAGGACGCACAAAAATACAGATTAAAATCATTTATATTTAGGTTAAATGGAAGATATAGCTTGTGCTGCATGTTAGCTTGCAAATTATGCCCAAGAACATAATTTATTAAGCCATATGTCTTACTAACAAGAAACAATGCCTCTAACCACAGGTCACGTACGAAAAATAATGCCCCGTTTAAGCCATTCTGAAGGGGTGGAGCGGAAAATGAAAATAAATACGGCCTTTTAAAATTTAAATGCTCCAGCGATTTCATTCCGTCAACCCCTTAGAACCCACCAAGAG
Organism: Garra rufa; assembly: GCF_049309525.1. Taxonomy (NCBI): domain Eukaryota; kingdom Metazoa; phylum Chordata; class Actinopteri; order Cypriniformes; family Cyprinidae; genus Garra; species Garra rufa. Next base: position 105,069 of record NW_027394310.1, on the reverse strand, counting down.
CTAAATTCAGGTGTTTGCGAGTAGTTTCATTTAAAACGGAGAGGGCTGCCTTCCGCCTGTGTTTTCTGTTGTACTGACATGAGAGTCAGGGCTCCGAGCTTTCGGTCTGCGAACTACATCACTGAGCCTCTTCTAAAAGCATTTAAATAAAAACACTCCAGCGACTGTACGCAATGTAAACATAATATCATTTTAAAGAGCTATATTAAGCGCATATGAGCTGCTTTTATATGGTTTACGGATGAGCTTCAGGGCTGGCGTTTCTTCGTCCGTGTTCACAAAACTACATATTTTAAAGGCATTTAAAAAATAAAAACACTCCAGCGATTGAACAGTAATAGTAGATTAGTGTATTGAAAACGTTAAAATGCTTGCTTATTTGTGCTGCATTTTTGTGGAAACGAATTAGCTAGTAAAGACTGTTTCATGAATATGGTCTCATCGTTTGAGCCACATAGTTCAACAAAGCACGGCCGTTTTTAATGACCAACTAATAACTTCTGCTATTTAACTGATAAGAGTTCTCAAAAAATGCAACTGTATTGAACATAGCACCCAATCACTCGTTTAATATTTTTTGTTCCCTGTCATTTCGCTGTATTTTATGTTTGATTTAGCACAGGTGCCCTCTTACGTCATACTCCGAAAGTCCCCTTAGGCATTTGTGCGCATGCGCGCTACTCATGAATGGTGCTTTATAGAGGACGCACAAAAATACAGATTAAAATCATTTATATTTAGGTTAAATGGAAGATATAGCTTGTGCTGCATGTTAGCTTGCAAATTATGCCCAAGAACATAATTTATTAAGCCATATGTCTTACTAACAAGAAACAATGCCTCTAACCACAGGTCACGTACGAAAAATAATGCCCCGTTTAAGCCATTCTGAAGGGGTGGAGCGGAAAATGAAAATAAATACGGCCTTTTAAAATTTAAATGCTCCAGCGATTTCATTCCGTCAACCCCTTAGAACCCACCAAGAGCTAAATTCAGGTGTTTGCGAGTAGTTTCATTTAAAACGGAGAGGGCTGCCTTCCGCCTGTGTTTTCTGTTGTACTGACATGAGAGTCAGGGCTCCGAGCTTTCGGTCTGCGAACTACATCACTGAGCCTCTTCTAAAAGCATTTAAATAAAAACACTCCAGCGACTGTACGCAATGTAAACATAATATCATTTTAAAGAGCTATATTAAGCGCATATGAGCTGCTTTTATATGGTTTACGGATGAGCTTCAGGGCTGGCGTTTCTTCGTCCGTGTTCACAAAACTACATATTTTAAAGGCATTTAAAAAATAAAAACACTCCAGCGATTGAACAGTAATAGTAGATTAGTGTATTGAAAACGTTAAAATGCTTGCTTATTTGTGCTGCATTTTTGTGGAAACGAATTAGCTAGTAAAGACTGTTTCATGAATATGGTCTCATCGTTTGAGCCACATAGTTCAACAAAGCACGGCCGTTTTTAATGACCAACTAATAACTTCTGCTATTTAACTGATAAGAGTTCTCAAAAAATGCAACTGTATTGAACATAGCACCCAATCACTCGTTTAATATTTTTTGTTCCCTGTCATTTCGCTGTATTTTATGTTTGATTTAGCACAGGTGCCCTCTTACGTCATACTCCGAAAGTCCCCTTAGGCATTTGTGCGCATGCGCGCTACTCATGAATGGTGCTTTATAGAGGACGCACAAAAATACAGATTAAAATCATTTATATTTAGGTTAAATGGAAGATATAGCTTGTGCTGCATGTTAGCTTGCAAATTATGCCCAAGAACATAATTTATTAAGCCATATGTCTTACTAACAAGAAACAATGCCTCTAACCACAGGTCACGTACGAAAAATAATGCCCCGTTTAAGCCATTCTGAAGGGGTGGAGCGGAAAATGAAAATAAATACGGCCTTTTAAAATTTAAATGCTCCAGCGATTTCATTCCGTCAACCCCTTAGAACCCACCAAGAGCTAAATTCAGGTGTTTGCGAGTAGTTTCATTTAAAACGGAGAGGGCTGCCTTCCGCCTGTGTTTTCTGTTGTACTGACATGAGAGTCAGGGCTCCGAGCTTTCGGTCTGCGAACTACATCACTGAGCCTCTTCTAAAAGCATTTAAATAAAAACACTCCAGCGACTGTACGCAATGTAAACATAATATCATTTTAAAGAGCTATATTAAGCGCATATGAGCTGCTTTTATATGGTTTACGGATGAGCTTCAGGGCTGGCGTTTCTTCGTCCGTGTTCACAAAACTACATATTTTAAAGGCATTTAAAAAATAAAAACACTCCAGCGATTGAACAGTAATAGTAGATTAGTGTATTGAAAACGTTAAAATGCTTGCTTATTTGTGCTGCATTTTTGTGGAAACGAATTAGCTAGTAAAGACTGTTTCATGAATATGGTCTCATCGTTTGAGCCACATAGTTCAACAAAGCACGGCCGTTTTTAATGACCAACTAATAACTTCTGCTATTTAACTGATAAGAGTTCTCAAAAAATGCAACTGTATTGAACATAGCACCCAATCACTCGTTTAATATTTTTTGTTCCCTGTCATTTCGCTGTATTTTATGTTTGATTTAGCACAGGTGCCCTCTTACGTCATACTCCGAAAGTCCCCTTAGGCATTTGTGCGCATGCGCGCTACTCATGAATGGTGCTTTATAGAGGACGCACAAAAATACAGATTAAAATCATTTATATTTAGGTTAAATGGAAGATATAGCTTGTGCTGCATGTTAGCTTGCAAATTATGCCCAAGAACATAATTTATTAAGCCATATGTCTTACTAACAAGAAACAATGCCTCTAACCACAGGTCACGTACGAAAAATAATGCCCCGTTTAAGCCATTCTGAAGGGGTGGAGCGGAAAATGAAAATAAATACGGCCTTTTAAAATTTAAATGCTCCAGCGATTTCATTCCGTCAACCCCTTAGAACCCACCAAGAGCTAAATTCAGGTGTTTGCGAGTAGTTTCATTTAAAACGGAGAGGGCTGCCTTCCGCCTGTGTTTTCTGTTGTACTGACATGAGAGTCAGGGCTCCGAGCTTTCGGTCTGCGAACTACATCACTGAGCCTCTTCTAAAAGCATTTAAATAAAAACACTCCAGCGACTGTACGCAATGTAAACATAATATCATTTTAAAGAGCTATATTAAGCGCATATGAGCTGCTTTTATATGGTTTACGGATGAGCTTCAGGGCTGGCGTTTCTTCGTCCGTGTTCACAAAACTACATATTTTAAAGGCATTTAAAAAATAAAAACACTCCAGCGATTGAACAGTAATAGTAGATTAGTGTATTGAAAACGTTAAAATGCTTGCTTATTTGTGCTGCATTTTTGTGGAAACGAATTAGCTAGTAAAGACTGTTTCATGAATATGGTCTCATCGTTTGAGCCACATAGTTCAACAAAGCACGGCCGTTTTTAATGACCAACTAATAACTTCTGCTATTTAACTGATAAGAGTTCTCAAAAAATGCAACTGTATTGAACATAGCACCCAATCACTCGTTTAATATTTTTTGTTCCCTGTCATTTCGCTGTATTTTATGTTTGATTTAGCACAGGTGCCCTCTTACGTCATACTCCGAAAGTCCCCTTAGGCATTTGTGCGCATGCGCGCTACTCATGAATGGTGCTTTATAGAGGACGCACAAAAATACAGATTAAAATCATTTATATTTAGGTTAAATGGAAGATATAGCTTGTGCTGCATGTTAGCTTGCAAATTATGCCCAAGAACATAATTTATTAAGCCATATGTCTTACTAACAAGAAACAATGCCTCTAACCACAGGTCACGTACGAAAAATAATGCCCCGTTTAAGCCATTCTGAAGGGGTGGAGCGGAAAATGAAAATAAATACGGCCTTTTAAAATTTAAATGCTCCAGCGATTTCATTCCGTCAACCCCTTAGAACCCACCAAGAGCTAAATTCAGGTGTTTGCGAGTAGTTTCATTTAAAACGGAGAGGGCTGCCTTCCGCCTGTGTTTTCTGTTGTACTGACATGAGAGTCAGGGCTCCGAGCTTTCGGTCTGCGAACTACATCACTGAGCCTCTTCTAAAAGCATTTAAATAAAAACACTCCAGCGACTGTACGCAATGTAAACATAATATCATTTTAAAGAGCTATATTAAGCGCATATGAGCTGCTTTTATATGGTTTACGGATGAGCTTCAGGGCTGGCGTTTCTTCGTCCGTGTTCACAAAACTACATATTTTAAAGGCATTTAAAAAATAAAAACACTCCAGCGATTGAACAGTAATAGTAGATTAGTGTATTGAAAACGTTAAAATGCTTGCTTATTTGTGCTGCATTTTTGTGGAAACGAATTAGCTAGTAAAGACTGTTTCATTAATATGGTCTCATCGTTTGAGCCACATAGTTCAACAAAGCACGGCCGTTTTTAATGACCAACTAATAACTTCTGCTATTTAACTGATAAGAGTTCTCAAAAAATGCAACTGTATTGAACATAGCACCCAATCACTCGTTTAATATTTTTTGTTCCCTGTCATTTCGCTGTATTTTATGTTTGATTTAGCACAGGTGCCCTCTTACGTCATACTCCGAAAGTCCCCTTAGGCATTTGTGCGCATGCGCGCTACTCATGAATGGTGCTTTATAGAGGACGCACAAAAATACAGATTAAAATCATTTATATTTAGGTTAAATGTAAGATATAGCTTGTGCTGCATGTTAGCTTGCAAATTATGCCCAAGAACATAATTTATTAAGCCATATGTCTTACTAACAAGAAACAATGCCTCTAACCACAGGTCACGTACGAAAAATAATGCCCCGTTTAAGCCATTCTGAAGGGGTGGAGCGGAAAATGAAAATAAATACGGCCTTTTAAAATTTAAATGCTCCAGCGATTTCATTCCGTCAACCCCTTAGAACCCACCAAGAGCTAAATTCAGGTGTTTGCGAGTAGTTTCATTTAAAACGGAGAGGGCTGCCTTCCGCCTGTGTTTTCTGTTGTACTGACATGAGAGTCAGGGCTCCGAGCTTTCGGTCTGCGAACTACATCACTGAGCCTCTTCTAAAAGCATTTAAATAAAAACACTCCAGCGACTGTACGCAATGTAAACATAATATCATTTTAAAGAGCTATATTAAGCGCATATGAGCTGCTTTTATATGGTTTACGGATGAGCTTCAGGGCTGGCGTTTCTTCGTCCGTGTTCACAAAACTACATATTTTAAAGGCATTTAAAAAATAAAAACACTCCAGCGATTGAACAGTAATAGTAGATTAGTGTATTGAAAACGTTAAAATGCTTGCTTATTTGTGCTGCATTTTTGTGGAAACGAATTAGCTAGTAAAGACTGTTTCATGAATATGGTCTCATCGTTTGAGCCACATAGTTCAACAAAGCACGGCCGTTTTTAATGACCAACTAATAACTTCTGCTATTTAACTGATAAGAGTTCTCAAAAAATGCAACTGTATTGAACATAGCACCCAATCACTCGTTTAATATTTTTTGTTCCCTGTCATTTCGCTGTATTTTATGTTTGATTTAGCACAGGTGCCCTCTTACGTCATACTCCGAAAGTCCCCTTAGGCATTTGTGCGCATGCGCGCTACTCATAAATGGTGCTTTATAGAGGACGCACAAAAATACAGATTAAAATCATTTATATTTAGGTTAAATGGAAGATATAGCTTGTGCTGCATGTTAGCTTGCAAATTATGCCCAAGAACATAATTTATTAAGCCATATGTCTTACTAACAAGAAACAATGCCTCTAACCACAGGTCACGTACGAAAAATAATGCCCCGTTTAAGCCATTCTGAAGGGGTGGAGCGGAAAATGAAAATAAATACGGCCTTTTAAAATTTAAATGCTCCAGCGATTTCATTCCGTCAACCCCTTAGAACCCACCAAGAGCTAAATTCAGGTGTTTGCGAGTAGTTTCATTTAAAACGGAGAGGGCTGCCTTCCGCCTGTGTTTTCTGTTGTACTGACATGAGAGTCAGGGCTCCGAGCTTTCGGTCTGCGAACTACATCACTGAGCCTCTTCTAAAAGCATTTAAATAAAAACACTCCAGCGACTGTACGCAATGTAAACATAATATCATTTTAAAGAGCTATATTAAGCGCATATGAGCTGCTTTTATATGGTTTACGGATGAGCTTCAGGGCTGGCGTTTCTTCGTCCGTGTTCACAAAACTACATATTTTAAAGGCATTTAAAAAATAAAAACACTCCAGCGATTGAACAGTAATAGTAGATTAGTGTATTGAAAACGTTAAAATGCTTGCTTATTTGTGCTGCATTTTTGTGGAAACGAATTAGCTAGTAAAGACTGTTTCATGAATATGGTCTCATCGTTTGAGCCACATAGTTCAACAAAGCACGGCCGTTTTTAATGACCAACTAATAACTTCTGCTATTTAACTGATAAGAGTTCTCAAAAAATGCAACTGTATTGAACATAGCACCCAATCACTCGTTTAATATTTTTTGTTCCCTGTCATTTCGCTGTATTTTATGTTTGATTTAGCACAGGTGCCCTCTTACGTCATACTCCGAAAGTCCCCTTAGGCATTTGTGCTATGCGCGCTACTCATAAATGGTGCTTTATAGAGGACGCACAAAAATACAGATTAAAATCATTTATATTTAGGTTAAATGTAAGATATAGCTTGTGCTGCATGTTAGCTTGCAAATTATGCCCAAGAACATAATTTATTAAGCCATATGTCTTACTAACAAGAAACAATGCCTCTAACCACAGGTCACGTACGAAAAATAATGCCCCGTTTAAGCCATTCTGAAGGGGTGGAGCGGAAAATGAAAATAAATACGGCCTTTTAAAATTTAAATGCTCCAGCGATTTCATTCCGTCAACCCCTTAGAACCCACCAAGAGCTAAATTCAGGTGTTTGCGAGTAGTTTCATTTAAAACGGAGAGGGCTGCCTTCCGCCTGTGTTTTCTGTTGTACTGACATGAGAGTCAGGGCTCCGAGCTTTCGGTCTGCGAACTACATCACTGAGCCTCTTCTAAAAGCATTTAAATAAAAACACTCCAGCGACTGTACGCAATGTAAACATAATATCATTTTAAAGAGCTATATTAAGCGCATATGAGCTGCTTTTATATGGTTTACGGATGAGCTTCAGGGCTGGCGTTTCTTCGTCCGTGTTCACAAAACTACATATTTTAAAGGCATTTAAAAAATAAAAACACTCCAGCGATTGAACAGTAATAGTAGATTAGTGTATTGAAAACGTTAAAATGCTTGCTTATTTGTGCTGCATTTTTGTGGAAACGAATTAGCTAGTAAAGACTGTTTCATGAATATGGTCTCATCGTTTGAGCCACATAGTTCAACAAAGCACGGCCGTTTTTAATGACCAACTAATAACTTCTGCTATTTAACTGATAAGAGTTCTCAAAAAATGCAACTGTATTGAACATAGCACCCAATCACTCGTTTAATATTTTTTGTTCCCTGTCATTTCGCTGTATTTTATGTTTGATTTAGCACAGGTGCCCTCTTACGTCATACTCCGAAAGTCCCCTTAGGCATTTGTGCGCATGCGCGCTACTCATAAATGGTGCTTTATAGAGGACGCACAAAAATACAGATTAAAATCATTTATATTTAGGTTAAATGGAAGATATAGCTTGTGCTGCATGTTAGCTTGCAAATTATGCCCAAGAACATAATTTATTAAGCCATATGTCTTACTAACAAGAAACAATGCCTCTAACCACAGGTCACGTACGAAAAATAATGCCCCGTTTAAGCCATTCTGAAGGGGTGGAGCGGAAAATGAAAATAAATACGGCCTTTTAAAATTTAAATGCTCCAGCGATTTCATTCCGTCAACCCCTTAGAACCCACCAAGAGCTAAATTCAGGTGTTTGCGAGTAGTTTCATTTAAAACGGAGAGGGCTGCCTTCCGCCTGTGTTTTCTGTTGTACTGACATGAGAGTCAGGGCTCCGAGCTTTCGGTCTGCGAACTACATCACTGAGCCTCTTCTAAAAGCATTTAAATAAAAACACTCCAGCGACTGTACGCAATGTAAACATAATATCATTTTAAAGAGCTATATTAAGCGCATATGAGCTGCTTTTATATGGTTTACGGATGAGCTTCAGGGCTGGCGTTTCTTCGTCCGTGTTCACAAAACTACATATTTTAAAGGCATTTAAAAAATAAAAACACTCCAGCGATTGAACAGTAATAGTAGATTAGTGTATTGAAAACGTTAAAATGCTTGCTTATTTGTGCTGCATTTTTGTGGAAACGAATTAGCTAGTAAAGACTGTTTCATGAATATGGTCTCATCGTTTGAGCCACATAGTTCAACAAAGCACGGCCGTTTTTAATGACCAACTAATAACTTCTGCTATTTAACTGATAAGAGTTCTCAAAAAATGCAACTGTATTGAACATAGCACCCAATCACTCGTTTAATATTTTTTGTTCCCTGTCATTTCGCTGTATTTTATGTTTGATTTAGCACAGGTGCCCTCTTACGTCATACTCCGAAAGTCCCCTTAGGCATTTGTGCGCATGCGCGCTACTCATAAATGGTGCTTTATAGAGGACGCACAAAAATACAGATTAAAATCATTTATATTTAGGTTAAATGGAAGATATATCTTGTGCTGCATGTTAGCTTGCAAATTATGCCCAAGAACATAATTTATTAAGCCATATGTCTTACTAACAAGAAACAATGCCTCTAACCACAGGTCACGTACGAAAAATAATGCCCCGTTTAAGCCATTCTGAAGGGGTGGAGCGGAAAATGAAAATAAATACGGCCTTTTAAAATTTAAATGCTCCAGCGATTTCATTCCGTCAACCCCTTAGAACCCACCAAGAGCTAAATTCAGGTGTTTGCGAGTAGTTTCATTTAAAACGGAGAGGGCTGCCTTCCGCCTGTGTTTTCTGTTGTACTGACATGAGAGTCAGGGCTCCGAGCTTTCGGTCTGCGAACTACATCACTGAGCCTCTTCTAAAAGCATTTAAATAAAAACACTCCAGCGACTGTACGCAATGTAAACATAATATCATTTTAAAGAGCTATATTAAGCTATATTAAGCGCATATGAGCTGCTTTTATATGGTTTACGGATGAGCTTCAGGGCTGGCGTTTCTTCGTCCGTGTTCACAAAACTACATATTTTAAAGGCATTTAAAAAATAAAAAAACTCCAGCGATTGAACAGTAATAGTAGATTAGTGTATTGAAAACGTTAAAATGCTTGCTTATTTGTGCTGCATTTTTGTGGAAACGAATTAGCTAGTAAAGACTGTTTCATGAATATGGTCTCATCGTTTGAGCCACATAGTTCAACAAAGCACGGCCGTTTTTAATGACCAACTAATAACTTCTGCTATTTAACTGATAAGAGTTCTCAAAAAATGCAACTGTATTGAACATAGCACCCAATCACTCGTTTAATATTTTTTGTTCCCTGTCATTTCGCTGTATTTTATGTTTGATTTAGCACAGGTGCCCTCTTACGTCATACTCCGAAAGTCCCCTTAGGCATTTGTGCGCATGCGCGCTACTCATGAATGGTGCTTTATAGAGGACGCACAAAAATACAGATTAAAATCATTTATATTTAGGTTAAATGGAAGATATAGCTTGTGCTGCATGTTAGCTTGCAAATTATGCCCAAGAACATAATTTATTAAGCCATATGTCTTACTAACAAGAAACAATGCCTCTAACCACAGGTCACGTACGAAAAATAATGCCCCGTTTAAGCCATTCTGAAGGGGTGGAGCGGAAAATGAAAATAAATACGGCCTTTTAAAATTTAAATGCTCCAGCGATTTCATTCCGTCAACCCCTTAGAACCCACCAAGAGCTAAATTCAGGTGTTTGCGAGTAGTTTCATTTAAAACGGAGAGGGCTGCCTTCCGCCTGTGTTTTCTGTTGTACTGACATGAGAGTCAGGGCTCCGAGCTTTCGGTCTGCGAACTACATCACTGAGCCTCTTCTAAAAGCATTTAAATAAAAACACTCCAGCGACTGTACGCAATGTAAACATAATATCATTTTAAAGAGCTATATTAAGCGCATATGAGCTGCTTTTATATGGTTTACGGATGAGCTTCAGGGCTGGCGTTTCTTCGTCCGTGTTCACAAAACTACATATTTTAAAGGCATTTAAAAAATAAAAACACTCCAGCGATTGAACAGTAATAGTAGATTAGTGTATTGAAAACGTTAAAATGCTTGCTTATTTGTGCTGCATTTTTGTGGAAACGAATTAGCTAGTAAAGACTGTTTCATGAATATGGTCTCATCGTTTGAGCCACATAGTTCAACAAAGCACGGCCGTTTTTAATGACCAACTAATAACTTCTGCTATTTAACTGATAAGAGTTCTCAAAAAATGCAACTGTATTGAACATAGCACCCAATCACTCGTTTAATATTTTTTGTTCCCTGTCATTTCGCTGTATTTTATGTTTGATTTAGCACAGGTGCCCTCTTACGTCATACTCCGAAAGTCCCCTTAGGCATTTGTGCTATGCGCGCTACTCATAAATGGTGCTTTATAGAGGACGCACAAAAATACAGATTAAAATCATTTATATTTAGGTTAAATGTAAGATATAGCTTGTGCTGCATGTTAGCTTGCAAATTATGCCCAAGAACATAATTTATTAAGCCATATGTCTTACTAACAAGAAACAATGCCTCTAACCACAGGTCACGTACGAAAAATAATGCCCCGTTTAAGCCATTCTGAAGGGGTGGAGCGGAAAATGAAAATAAATACGGCCTTTTAAAATTTAAATGCTCCAGCGATTTCATTCCGTCAACCCCTTAGAACCCACCAAGAGCTAAATTCAGGTGTTTGCGAGTAGTTTCATTTAAAACGGAGAGGGCTGCCTTCCGCCTGTGTTTTCTGTTGTACTGACATGAGAGTCAGGGCTCCGAGCTTTCGGTCTGCGAACTACATCACTGAGCCTCTTCTAAAAGCATTTAAATAAAAACACTCCAGCGACTGTACGCAATGTAAACATAATATCATTTTAAAGAGCTATATTAAGCGCATATGAGCTGCTTTTATATGGTTTACGGATGAGCTTCAGGGCTGGCGTTTCTTCGTCCGTGTTCACAAAACTACATATTTTAAAGGCATTTAAAAAATAAAAACACTCCAGCGATTGAACAGTAATAGTAGATTAGTGTATTGAAAACGTTAAAATGCTTGCTTATTTGTGCTGCATTTTTGTGGAAACGAATTAGCTAGTAAAGACTGTTTCATGAATATGGTCTCATCGTTTGAGCCACATAGTTCAACAAAGCACGGCCGTTTTTAATGACCAACTAATAACTTCTGCTATTTAACTGATAAGAGTTCTCAAAAAATGCAACTGTATTGAACATAGCACCCAATCACTCGTTTAATATTTTTTGTTCCCTGTCATTTCGCTGTATTTTATGTTTGATTTAGCACAGGTGCCCTCTTACGTCATACTCCGAAAGTCCCCTTAGGCATTTGTGCGCATGCGCGCTACTCATAAATGGTGCTTTATAGAGGACGCACAAAAATACAGATTAAAATCATTTATATTTAGGTTAAATGGAAGATATAGCTTGTGCTGCATGTTAGCTTGCAAATTATGCCCAAGAACATAATTTATTAAGCCATATGTCTTACTAACAAGAAACAATGCCTCTAACCACAGGTCACGTACGAAAAATAATGCCCCGTTTAAGCCATTCTGAAGGGGTGGAGCGGAAAATGAAAATAAATACGGCCTTTTAAAATTTAAATGCTCCAGCGATTTCATTCCGTCAACCCCTTAGAACCCACCAAGAGCTAAATTCAGGTGTTTGCGAGTAGTTTCATTTAAAACGGAGAGGGCTGCCTTCCGCCTGTGTTTTCTGTTGTACTGACATGAGAGTCAGGGCTCCGAGCTTTCGGTCTGCGAACTACATCACTGAGCCTCTTCTAAAAGCATTTAAATAAAAACACTCCAGCGACTGTACGCAATGTAAACATAATATCATTTTAAAGAGCTATATTAAGCGCATATGAGCTGCTTTTATATGGTTTACGGATGAGCTTCAGGGCTGGCGTTTCTTCGTCCGTGTTCACAAAACTACATATTTTAAAGGCATTTAAAAAATAAAAACACTCCAGCGATTGAACAGTAATAGTAGATTAGTGTATTGAAAACGTTAAAATGCTTGCTTATTTGTGCTGCATTTTTGTGGAAACGAATTAGCTAGTAAAGACTGTTTCATGAATATGGTCTCATCGTTTGAGCCACATAGTTCAACAAAGCACGGCCGTTTTTAATGACCAACTAATAACTTCTGCTATTTAACTGATAAGAGTTCTCAAAAAATGCAACTGTATTGAACATAGCACCCAATCACTCGTTTAATATTTTTTGTTCCCTGTCATTTCGCTGTATTTTATGTTTGATTTAGCACAGGTGCCCTCTTACGTCATACTCCGAAAGTCCCCTTAGGCATTTGTGCGCATGCGCGCTACTCATAAATGGTGCTTTATAGAGGACGCACAAAAATACAGATTAAAATCATTTATATTTAGGTTAAATGGAAGATATATCTTGTGCTGCATGTTAGCTTGCAAATTATGCCCAAGAACATAATTTATTAAGCCATATGTCTTACTAACAAGAAACAATGCCTCTAACCACAGGTCACGTACGAAAAATAATGCCCCGTTTAAGCCATTCTGAAGGGGTGGAGCGGAAAATGAAAATAAATACGGCCTTTTAAAATTTAAATGCTCCAGCGATTTCATTCCGTCAACCCCTTAGAACCCACCAAGAGCTAAATTCAGGTGTTTGCGAGTAGTTTCATTTAAAACGGAGAGGGCTGCCTTCCGCCTGTGTTTTCTGTTGTACTGACATGAGAGTCAGGGCTCCGAGCTTTCGGTCTGCGAACTACATCACTGAGCCTCTTCTAAAAGCATTTAAATAAAAACACTCCAGCGACTGTACGCAATGTAAACATAATATCATTTTAAAGAGCTATATTAAGCGCATATGAGCTGCTTTTATATGGTTTACGGATGAGCTTCAGGGCTGGCGTTTCTTCGTCCGTGTTCACAAAACTACATATTTTAAAGGCATTTAAAAAATAAAAACACTCCAGCGATTGAACAGTAATAGTAGATTAGTGTATTGAAAACGTTAAAATGCTTGCTTATTTGTGCTGCATTTTTGTGGAAACGAATTAGCTAGTAAAGACTGTTTCATGAATATGGTCTCATCGTTTGAGCCACATAGTTCAACAAAGCACGGCCGTTTTTAATGACCAACTAATAACTTCTGCTATTTAACTGATAAGAGTTCTCAAAAAATGCAACTGTATTGAACATAGCACCCAATCACTCGTTTAATATTTTTTGTTCCCTGTCATTTCGCTGTATTTTATGTTTGATTTAGCACAGGTGCCCTCTTACGTCATACTCCGAAAGTCCCCTTAGGCATTTGTGCGCATGCGCGCTACTCATAAATGGTGCTTTATAGAGGACGCACAAAAATACAGATTAAAATCATTTATATTTAGGTTAAATGGAAGATATAGCTTGTGCTGCATGTTAGCTTGCAAATTATGCCCAAGAACATAATTTATTAAGCCATATGTCTTACTAACAAGAAACAATGCCTCTAACCACAGGTCACGTACGAAAAATAATGCCCCGTTTAAGCCATTCTGAAGGGGTGGAGCGGAAAATGAAAATAAATACGGCCTTTTAAAATTTAAATGCTCCAGCGATTTCATTCCGTCAACCCCTTAGAACCCACCAAGAGCTAAATTCAGGTGTTTGCGAGTAGTTTCATTTAAAACGGAGAGGGCTGCCTTCCGCCTGTGTTTTCTGTTGTACTGACATGAGAGTCAGGGCTCCGAGCTTTCGGTCTGCGAACTACATCACTGAGCCTCTTCTAAAAGCATTTAAATAAAAACACTCCAGCGACTGTACGCAATGTAAACATAATATCATTTTAAAGAGCTATATTAAGCGCATATGAGCTGCTTTTATATGGTTTACGGATGAGCTTCAGGGCTGGCGTTTCTTCGTCCGTGTTCACAAAACTACATATTTTAAAGGCATTTAAAAAATAAAAACACTCCAGCGATTGAACAGTAATAGTAGATTAGTGTATTGAAAACGTTAAAATGCTTGCTTATTTGTGCTGCATTTTTGTGGAAACGAATTAGCTAGTAAAGACTGTTTCATGAATATGGTCTCATCGTTTGAGCCACATAGTTCAACAAAGCACGGCCGTTTTTAATGACCAACTAATAACTTCTGCTATTTAACTGATAAGAGTTCTCAAAAAATGCAACTGTATTGAACATAGCACCCAATCACTCGTTTAATATTTTTTGTTCCCTGTCATTTCGCTGTATTTTATGTTTGATTTAGCACAGGTGCCCTCTTACGTCATACTCCGAAAGTCCCCTTAGGCATTTGTGCGCATGCGCGCTACTCATAAATGGTGCTTTATAGAGGACGCACAAAAATACAGATTAAAATCATTTATATTTAGGTTAAATGGAAGATATAGCTTGTGCTGCATGTTAGCTTGCAAATTATGCCCAAGAACATAATTTATTAAGCCATATGTCTTACTAACAAGAAACAATGCCTCTAACCACAGGTCACGTACGAAAAATAATGCCCCGTTTAAGCCATTCTGAAGGGGTGGAGCGGAAAATGAAAATAAATACGGCCTTTTAAAATTTAAATGCTCCAGCGATTTCATTCCGTCAACCCCTTAGAACCCACCAAGAGCTAAATTCAGGTGTTTGCGAGTAGTTTCATTTAAAACGGAGAGGGCGGCCTTCAGCCTGTGTTTTCTGTTGTACTCACATGAGAGTCAGGGCTCCGAGCTCTCGGTCTGCGAACTACATCACTGAACCTCTTTTAAAAGCATTTAAATAAAAACACTCCAGCGACTGTACGCAATGTAAACATAATATCATTTTAAAGAGCTTTATTAAGCGCATATGAGCTGCTTTTATATGGTTTACGGATAAGCTTCAGGGCTGGCGTTTCTTCGTCCGTGTTCACAAAACTACATATTTTAAAGGCATTTAAAAAATAAAAACACTCCAGCGATTGAACAGTAATAGTAGATTAGTGTATTGAAAACGTTAAAATGCTTGCTTATTTGTGCTGCATTTTTGTGGAAACGAATTAGCTAGTAAAGACTGTTTCATGAATATGGTCTCATCGTTTGAGCCACATAGTTCAACAAAGCACGGCCGTTTTTAATGACCAACTAATAACTTCTGCTATTTAACTGATAAGAGTTCTCAAAAAATGCAACTGTATTGAACATAGCACCCAATCACTCGTTTAATATTTTTTGTTCCCTGTCATTTCGCTGTATTTTATGTTTGATTTAGCACAGGTGCCCTCTTACGTCATACTCCGAAAGTCCCCTTAGGCATTTGTGCGCTACTCATAAATGGTGCTTTATAGAGGACGCACAAAAATACAGATTAAAATCATTTATATTTAGGTTAAATGGAAGATATAGCTTGTGCTGCATGTTAGCTTGCAAATTATGCCCAAGAACATAATTTATTAAGCCATATGTCTTACTAACAAGAAACAATGCCTCTAACCACAGGTCACGTACGAAAAATAATGCCCCGTTTAAGCCATTCTGAAGGGGTGGAGCGGAAAATGAAAATAAATACGGCCTTTTAAAATTTAAATGCTCCAGCGATTTCATTCCGTCAACCCCTTAGAACCCACCAAGAGCTAAATTCAGGTGTTTGCGAGTAGTTTCATTTAAAACGGAGAGGGCTGCCTTCAGCCTGTGTTTTCTGTTGTACTGACATGAGAGTCAGGGCTCCGAGCTTTCGGTCTGCGAACTACATCACTGAGCCTCTTCTAGCATTTAAATAAAAACACTCCAGCGACTGTACGCAATGTAAACATAATATCATTTTAAAGAGCTATATTAAGCGCATATGAGCTGCTTTTATATGGTTTACGGATGAGCTTCAGGGCTGGCGTTTCTTCGTCCGTGTTCACAAAACTACATATTTTAAAGGCATTTAAAAAATAAAAACACTCCAGCGATTGAACAGTAATAGTAGATTAGTGTATTGAAAACGTTAAAATGCTTGCTTATTTGTGCTGCATTTTTGTGGAAACGAATTAGCTAGTAAAGACTGTTTCATGAATATGGTCTCATCGTTTGAGCCACATAGTTCAACAAAGCACGGCCGTTTTTAATGACCAACTAATAACTTCTGCTATTTAACTGATAAGAGTTCTCAAAAAATGCAACTGTATTGAACATAGCACCCAATCACTCGTTTAATATTTTTTGTTCCCTGTCATTTCGCTGTATTTTATGTTTGATTTAGCACAGGTGCCCTCTCACGTCATACTCCGAAAGTCCCCTTAGGCATTTGTGCGCATGCGCGCTACTCATAAATGGTGCTTTATAGAGGACGCACAAAAATACAGATTAAAATCATTTATATTTAGGTTAAATGGAAGATATAGCTTGTGCTGCATGTTAGCTTGCAAATTATGCCCAAGAACATAATTTATTAAGCCATATGTCTTACTAACAAGAAACAATGCCTCTAACCACAGGTCACGTACGAAAAATAATGCCCCGTTTAAGCCATTCTGAAGGGGTGGAGCGGAAAATGAAAATAAATACGGCCTTTTAAAATTTAAATGCTCCAGCGATTTCATTCCGTCAACCCCTTAGAACCCACCAAGAGCTAAATTCAGGTGTTTGCGAGTAGTTTCATTTAAAACGGAGAGGGCTGCCTTCCGCCTGTGTTTTCTGTTGTACTGACATGAGAGTCAGGGCTCCGAGCTTTCGGTCTGCGAACTACATCACTGAGCCTCTTCTAAAAGCATTTAAATAAAAACACTCCAGCGACTGTACGCAATGTAAACATAATATCATTTTAAAGAGCTATATTAAGCGCATATGAGCTGCTTTTATATGGTTTACGGATGAGCTTCAGGGCTGGCGTTTCTTCGTCCGTGTTCACAAAACTACATATTTTAAAGGCATTTAAAAAATAAAAACACTCCAGCGATTGAACAGTAATAGTAGATTAGTGTATTGAAAACGTTAAAATGCTTGCTTATTTGTGCTGCATTTTTGTGGAAACGAATTAGCTAGTAAAGACTGTTTCATGAATATGGTCTCATCGTTTGAGCCACATAGTTCAACAAAGCACGGCCGTTTTTAATGACCAACTAATAACTTCTGCTATTTAACTGATAAGAGTTCTCAAAAAATGCAACTGTATTGAACATAGCACCCAATCACTCGTTTAATATTTTTTGTTCCCTGTCATTTCGCTGTATTTTATGTTTGATTTAGCACAGGTGCCCTCTTACGTCATACTCCGAAAGTCCCCTTAGGCATTTGTGCGCATGCGCGCTACTCATGAATGGTGCTTTATAGAGGACGCACAAAAATACAGATTAAAATCATTTATATTTAGGTTAAATGGAAGATATAGCTTGTGCTGCATGTTAGCTTGCAAATTATGCCCAAGAACATAATTTATTAAGCCATATGTCTTACTAACAAGAAACAATGCCTCTAACCACAGGTCACGTACGAAAAATAATGCCCCGTTTAAGCCATTCTGAAGGGGTGGAGCGGAAAATGAAAATAAATACGGCCTTTTAAAATTTAAATGCTCCAGCGATTTCATTCCGTCAACCCCTTAGAACCCACCAAGAGCTAAATTCAGGTGTTTGCGAGTAGTTTCATTTAAAACGGAGAGGGCTGCCTTCCGCCTGTGTTTTCTGTTGTACTGACATGAGAGTCAGGGCTCCGAGCTTTCGGTCTGCGAACTACATCACTGAGCCTCTTCTAAAAGCATTTAAATAAAAACACTCCAGCGACTGTACGCAATGTAAACATAATATCATTTTAAAGAGCTATATTAAGCGCATATGAGCTGCTTTTATATGGTTTACGGATGAGCTTCAGGGCTGGCGTTTCTTCGTCCGTGTTCACAAAACTACATATTTTAAAGGCATTTAAAAAATAAAAACACTCCAGCGATTGAACAGTAATAGTAGATTAGTGTATTGAAAACGTTAAAATGCTTGCTTATTTGTGCTGCATTTTTGTGGAAACGAATTAGCTAGTAAAGACTGTTTCATGAATATGGTCTCATCGTTTGAGCCACATAGTTCAACAAAGCACGGCCGTTTTTAATGACCAACTAATAACTTCTGCTATTTAACTGATAAGAGTTCTCAAAAAATGCAACTGTATTGAACATAGCACCCAATCACTCGTTTAATATTTTTTGTTCCCTGTCATTTCGCTGTATTTTATGTTTGATTTAGCACAGGTGCCCTCTTACGTCATACTCCGAAAGTCCCCTTAGGCATTTGTGCGCATGCGCGCTACTCATAAATGGTGCTTTATAGAGCACGCACAAAAATACAGATTAAAATCATTTATATTTAGGTTAAATGTAAGATATAGCTTGTGCTGCATGTTAGCTTGCAAATTATGCCCAAGAACATAATTTATTAAGCCATATGTCTTACTAACAAGAAACAATGCCTCTAACCACAGGTCACGTACGAAAAATAATGCCCCGTTTAAGCCATTCTGAAGGGGTGGAGCGGAAAATGAAAATAAATACGGCCTTTTAAAATTTAAATGCTCCAGCGATTTCATTCCGTCAACCCCTTAGAACCCACCAAGAGCTAAATTCAGGTGTTTGCGAGTAGTTTCATTTAAAACGGAGAGGGCTGCCTTCCGCCTGTGTTTTCTGTTGTACTGACATGAGAGTCAGGGCTCCGAGCTTTCGGTCTGCGAACTACATCACTGAGCCTCTTCTAAAAGCATTTAAATAAAAACACTCCAGCGACTGTACGCAATGTAAACATAATATCATTTTAAAGAGCTATATTAAGCGCATATGAGCTGCTTTTATATGGTTTACGGATGAGCTTCAGGGCTGGCGTTTCTTCGTCCGTGTTCACAAAACTACATATTTTAAAGGCATTTAAAAAATAAAAACACTCCAGCGATTGAACAGTAATAGTAGATTAGTGTATTGAAAACGTTAAAATGCTTGCTTATTTGTGCTGCATTTTTGTGGAAACGAATTAGCTAGTAAAGACTGTTTCATGAATATGGTCTCATCGTTTGAGCCACATAGTTCAACAAAGCACGGCCGTTTTTAATGACCAACTAATAACTTCTGCTATTTAACTGATAAGAGTTCTCAAAAAATGCAACTGTATTGAACATAGCACCCAATCACTCGTTTAATATTTTTTGTTCCCTGTCATTTCGCTGTATTTTATGTTTGATTTAGCACAGGTGCCCTCTTACGTCATACTCCGAAAGTCCCCTTAGGCATTTGTGCGCATGCGCGCTACTCATGAATGGTGCTTTATAGAGGACGCACAAAAATACAGATTAAAATCATTTATATTTAGGTTAAATGGAAGATATAGCTTGTGCTGCATGTTAGCTTGCAAATTATGCCCAAGAACATAATTTATTAAGCCATATGTCTTACTAACAAGAAACAATGCCTCTAACCACAGGTCACGTACGAAAAATAATGCCCCGTTTAAGCCATTCTGAAGGGGTGGAGCGGAAAATGAAAATAAATACGGCCTTTTAAAATTTAAATGCTCCAGCGATTTCATTCCGTCAACCCCTTAGAACCCACCAAGAGCTAAATTCAGGTGTTTGCGAGTAGTTTCATTTAAAACGGAGAGGGCTGCCTTCCGCCTGTGTTTTCTGTTGTACTGACATGAGAGTCAGGGCTCCGAGCTTTCGGTCTGCGAACTACATCACTGAGCCTCTTCTAAAAGCATTTAAATAAAAACACTCCAGCGACTGTACGCAATGTAAACATAATATCATTTTAAAGAGCTATATTAAGCGCATATGAGCTGCTTTTATATGGTTTACGGATGAGCTTCAGGGCTGGCGTTTCTTCGTCCGTGTTCACAAAACTACATATTTTAAAGGCATTTAAAAAAAAAAAACACTCCAGCGATTGAACAGTAATAGTAGATTAGTGTATTGAAAACGTTAAAATGCTTGCTTATTTGTGCTGCATTTTTGTGGAAACGAATTAGCTAGTAAAGACTGTTTCATGAATATGGTCTAATCGTTTGAGCCACATAGTTCAACAAAGCACGGCCGTTTTTAATGACCAACTAATAACTTCTGCTATTTAACTGATAAGAGTTCTCAAAAAATGCAACTGTATTGAACATAGCACCCAATCACTCGTTTAATATTTTTTGTTCCCTGTCATTTCGCTGTATTTTATGTTTGATTTAGCACAGGTGCCCTCTTACGTCATACTCCGAAAGTCCCCTTAGGCATTTGTGCGCATGCGCGCTACTCATAAATGGTGCTTTATAGAGGACGCACAAAAATACAGATTAAAATCATTTATATTTAGGTTAAATGGAAGATATAGCTTGTGCTGCATGTTAGCTTGCAAATTATGCCCAAGAACATAATTTATTAAGCCATATGTCTTACTAACAAGAAACAATGCCTCTAACCACAGGTCACGTACGAAAAATAATGCCCCGTTTAAGCCATTCTGAAGGGGTGGAGCGGAAAATGAAAATAAATACGGCCTTTTAAAATTTAAATGCTCCAGCGATTTCATTCCGTCAACCCCTTAGAACCCACCAAGAGCTAAATTCAGGTGTTTGCGAGTAGTTTCATTTAAAACGGAGAGGGCTGCCTTCAGCCTGTGTTTTCTGTTGTACTCACATGAGAGTCAGGGCTCCGAGCTCTCGGTCTGCGAACTACATCACTGAACCTCTTTTAAAAGCATTTAAATAAAAACACTCCAGCGACTGTACGCAATGTAAACATAATATCATTTTAAAGAGCTTTATTAAGCGCATATGAGCTGCTTTTATATGGTTTACGGATAAGCTTCAGGGCTGGCGTTTCTTCGTCCGTGTTCACAAAACTACATATTTTAAAGGCATTTAAAAAATAAAAACACTCCAGCGATTGAACAGTAATAGTAGATTAGTGTATTGAAAACGTTAAAATGCTTGCTTATTTGTGCTGCATTTTTGTGGAAACGAATTAGCTAGTAAAGACTGTTTCATGAATATGGTCTCATCGTTTGAGCCACATAGTTCAACAAAGCACGGCCGTTTTTAATGACCAACTAATAACTTCTGCTATTTAACTGATAAGAGTTCTCAAAAAATGCAACTGTATTGAACATAGCACCCAATCACTCGTTTAATATTTTTTGTTCCCTGTCATTTCGCTGTATTTTATGTTTGATTTAGCACAGGTGCCCTCTTACGTCATACTCCGAAAGTCCCCTTAGGCATTTGTGCGCTACTCATAAATGGTGCTTTATAGAGGACGCACAAAAATACAGATTAAAATCATTTATATTTAGGTTAAATGGAAGATATAGCTTGTGCTGCATGTTAGCTTGCAAATTATGCCCAAGAACATAATTTATTAAGCCATATGTCTTACTAACAAGAAACAATGCCTCTAACCACAGGTCACGTACGAAAAATAATGCCCCGTTTAAGCCATTCTGAAGGGGTGGAGCGGAAAATGAAAATAAATACGGCCTTTTAAAATTTAAATGCTCCAGCGATTTCATTCCGTCAACCCCTTAGAACCCACCAAGAGCTAAATTCAGGTGTTTGCGAGTAGTTTCATTTAAAACGGAGAGGGCTGCCTTCAGCCTGTGTTTTCTGTTGTACTGACATGAGAGTCAGGGCTCCGAGCTTTCGGTCTGCGAACTACATCACTGAGCCTCTTCTAGCATTTAAATAAAAACACTCCAGCGACTGTACGCAATGTAAACATAATATCATTTTAAAGAGCTATATTAAGCGCATATGAGCTGCTTTTATATGGTTTACGGATGAGCTTCAGGGCTGGCGTTTCTTCGTCCGTGTTCACAAAACTACATATTTTAAAGGCATTTAAAAAATAAAAACACTCCAGCGATTGAACAGTAATAGTAGATTAGTGTATTGAAAACGTTAAAATGCTTGCTTATTTGTGCTGCATTTTTGTGGAAACGAATTAGCTAGTAAAGACTGTTTCATGAATATGGTCTCATCGTTTGAGCCACATAGTTCAACAAAGCACGGCCGTTTTTAATGACCAACTAATAACTTCTGCTATTTAACTGATAAGAGTTCTCAAAAAATGCAACTGTATTGAACATAGCACCCAATCACTCGTTTAATATTTTTTGTTCCCTGTCATTTCGCTGTATTTTATGTTTGATTTAGCACAGGTGCCCTCTTACGTCATACTCCGAAAGTCCCCTTAGGCATTTGTGCGCATGCGCGCTACTCATAAATGGTGCTTTATAGAGGACGCACAAAAATACAGATTAAAATCATTTATATTTAGGTTAAATGGAAGATATAGCTTGTGCTGCATGTTAGCTTGCAAATTATGCCCAAGAACATAATTTATTAAGCCATATGTCTTACTAACAAGAAACAATGCCTCTAACCACAGGTCACGTACGAAAAATAATGCCCCGTTTAAGCCATTCTGAAGGGGTGGAGCGGAAAATGAAAATAAATACGGCCTTTTAAAATTTAAATGCTCCAGCGATTTCATTCCGTCAACCCCTTAGAACCCACCAAGAGCTAAATTCAGGTGTTTGCGAGTAGTTTCATTTAAAACGGAGAGGGCTGCCTTCCGCCTGTGTTTTCTGTTGTACTGACATGAGAGTCAGGGCTCCGAGCTTTCGGTCTGCGAACTACATCACTGAGCCTCTTCTAAAAGCATTTAAATAAAAACACTCCAGCGACTGTACGCAATGTAAACATAATATCATTTTAAAGAGCTATATTAAGCGCATATGAGCTGCTTTTATATGGTTTACGGATGAGCTTCAGGGCTGGCGTTTCTTCGTCCGTGTTCACAAAACTACATATTTTAAAGGCATTTAAAAAATAAAAACACTCCAGCGATTGAACAGTAATAGTAGATTAGTGTATTGAAAACGTTAAAATGCTTGCTTATTTGTGCTGCATTTTTGTGGAAACGAATTAGCTAGTAAAGACTGTTTCATGAATATGGTCTCATCGTTTGAGCCACATAGTTCAACAAAGCACGGCCGTTTTTAATGACCAACTAATAACTTCTGCTATTTAACTGATAAGAGTTCTCAAAAAATGCAACTGTATTGAACATAGCACCCAATCACTCGTTTAATATTTTTTGTTCCCTGTCATTTCGCTGTATTTTATGTTTGATTTAGCACAGGTGCCCTCTTACGTCATACTCCGAAAGTCCCCTTAGGCATTTGTGCGCATGCGCGCTACTCATAAATGGTGCTTTATAGAGGACGCACAAAAATACAGATTAAAATCATTTATATTTAGGTTAAATGTAAGATATAGCTTGTGCTGCATGTTAGCTTGCAAATTATGCCCAAGAACATAATTTATTAAGCCATATGTCTTACTAACAAGAAACAATGCCTCTAACCACAGGTCACGTACGAAAAATAATGCCCCGTTTAAGCCATTCTGAAGGGGTGGAGCGGAAAATGAAAATAAATACGGCCTTTTAAAATTTAAATGCTCCAGCGATTTCATTCCGTCAACCCCTTAGAACCCACCAAGAGCTAAATTCAGGTGTTTGCGAGTAGTTTCATTTAAAACGGAGAGGGCTGCCTTCCGCCTGTGTTTTCTGTTGTACTGACATGAGAGTCAGGGCTCCGAGCTTTCGGTCTGCGAACTACATCACTGAGCCTCTTCTAAAAGCATTTAAATAAAAACACTCCAGCGACTGTACGCA
Organism: Garra rufa; assembly: GCF_049309525.1. Classification (NCBI taxonomy): domain Eukaryota; kingdom Metazoa; phylum Chordata; class Actinopteri; order Cypriniformes; family Cyprinidae; genus Garra; species Garra rufa. The sequence continues at coordinate 81,246 of NW_027394310.1, read as the reverse complement.
ATGTAAACATAATATCATTTTAAAGAGCTATATTAAGCGCATATGAGCTGCTTTTATATGGTTTACGGATGAGCTTCAGGGCTGGCGTTTCTTCGTCCGTGTTCACAAAACTACATATTTTAAAGGCATTTAAAAAATAAAAACACTCCAGCGATTGAACAGTAATAGTAGATTAGTGTATTGAAAACGTTAAAATGCTTGCTTATTTGTGCTGCATTTTTGTGGAAACGAATTAGCTAGTAAAGACTGTTTCATGAATATGGTCTCATCGTTTGAGCCACATAGTTCAACAAAGCACGGCCGTTTTTAATGACCAACTAATAACTTCTGCTATTTAACTGATAAGAGTTCTCAAAAAATGCAACTGTATTGAACATAGCACCCAATCACTCGTTTAATATTTTTTGTTCCCTGTCATTTCGCTGTATTTTATGTTTGATTTAGCACAGGTGCCCTCTTACGTCATACTCCGAAAGTCCCCTTAGGCATTTGTGCGCATGCGCGCTACTCATGAATGGTGCTTTATAGAGGACGCACAAAAATACAGATTAAAATCATTTATATTTAGGTTAAATGGAAGATATAGCTTGTGCTGCATGTTAGCTTGCAAATTATGCCCAAGAACATAATTTATTAAGCCATATGTCTTACTAACAAGAAACAATGCCTCTAACCACAGGTCACGTACGAAAAATAATGCCCCGTTTAAGCCATTCTGAAGGGGTGGAGCGGAAAATGAAAATAAATACGGCCTTTTAAAATTTAAATGCTCCAGCGATTTCATTCCGTCAACCCCTTAGAACCCACCAAGAGCTAAATTCAGGTGTTTGCGAGTAGTTTCATTTAAAACGGAGAGGGCTGCCTTCCGCCTGTGTTTTCTGTTGTACTGACATGAGAGTCAGGGCTCCGAGCTTTCGGTCTGCGAACTACATCACTGAGCCTCTTCTAAAAGCATTTAAATAAAAACACTCCAGCGACTGTACGCAATGTAAACATAATATCATTTTAAAGAGCTATATTAAGCGCATATGAGCTGCTTTTATATGGTTTACGGATGAGCTTCAGGGCTGGCGTTTCTTCGTCCGTGTTCACAAAACTACATATTTTAAAGGCATTTAAAAAAAAAAAACACTCCAGCGATTGAACAGTAATAGTAGATTAGTGTATTGAAAACGTTAAAATGCTTGCTTATTTGTGCTGCATTTTTGTGGAAACGAATTAGCTAGTAAAGACTGTTTCATGAATATGGTCTAATCGTTTGAGCCACATAGTTCAACAAAGCACGGCCGTTTTTAATGACCAACTAATAACTTCTGCTATTTAACTGATAAGAGTTCTCAAAAAATGCAACTGTATTGAACATAGCACCCAATCACTCGTTTAATATTTTTTGTTCCCTGTCATTTCGCTGTATTTTATGTTTGATTTAGCACAGGTGCCCTCTTACGTCATACTCCGAAAGTCCCCTTAGGCATTTGTGCGCATGCGCGCTACTCATAAATGGTGCTTTATAGAGGACGCACAAAAATACAGATTAAAATCATTTATATTTAGGTTAAATGGAAGATATAGCTTGTGCTGCATGTTAGCTTGCAAATTATGCCCAAGAACATAATTTATTAAGCCATATGTCTTACTAACAAGAAACAATGCCTCTAACCACAGGTCACGTACGAAAAATAATGCCCCGTTTAAGCCATTCTGAAGGGGTGGAGCGGAAAATGAAAATAAATACGGCCTTTTAAAATTTAAATGCTCCAGCGATTTCATTCCGTCAACCCCTTAGAACCCACCAAGAGCTAAATTCAGGTGTTTGCGAGTAGTTTCATTTAAAACGGAGAGGGCTGCCTTCAGCCTGTGTTTTCTGTTGTACTCACATGAGAGTCAGGGCTCCGAGCTCTCGGTCTGCGAACTACATCACTGAACCTCTTTTAAAAGCATTTAAATAAAAACACTCCAGCGACTGTACGCAATGTAAACATAATATCATTTTAAAGAGCTTTATTAAGCGCATATGAGCTGCTTTTATATGGTTTACGGATAAGCTTCAGGGCTGGCGTTTCTTCGTCCGTGTTCACAAAACTACATATTTTAAAGGCATTTAAAAAATAAAAACACTCCAGCGATTGAACAGTAATAGTAGATTAGTGTATTGAAAACGTTAAAATGCTTGCTTATTTGTGCTGCATTTTTGTGGAAACGAATTAGCTAGTAAAGACTGTTTCATGAATATGGTCTCATCGTTTGAGCCACATAGTTCAACAAAGCACGGCCGTTTTTAATGACCAACTAATAACTTCTGCTATTTAACTGATAAGAGTTCTCAAAAAATGCAACTGTATTGAACATAGCACCCAATCACTCGTTTAATATTTTTTGTTCCCTGTCATTTCGCTGTATTTTATGTTTGATTTAGCACAGGTGCCCTCTTACGTCATACTCCGAAAGTCCCCTTAGGCATTTGTGCGCTACTCATAAATGGTGCTTTATAGAGGACGCACAAAAATACAGATTAAAATCATTTATATTTAGGTTAAATGGAAGATATAGCTTGTGCTGCATGTTAGCTTGCAAATTATGCCCAAGAACATAATTTATTAAGCCATATGTCTTACTAACAAGAAACAATGCCTCTAACCACAGGTCACGTACGAAAAATAATGCCCCGTTTAAGCCATTCTGAAGGGGTGGAGCGGAAAATGAAAATAAATACGGCCTTTTAAAATTTAAATGCTCCAGCGATTTCATTCCGTCAACCCCTTAGAACCCACCAAGAGCTAAATTCAGGTGTTTGCGAGTAGTTTCATTTAAAACGGAGAGGGCTGCCTTCAGCCTGTGTTTTCTGTTGTACTGACATGAGAGTCAGGGCTCCGAGCTTTCGGTCTGCGAACTACATCACTGAGCCTCTTCTAGCATTTAAATAAAAACACTCCAGCGACTGTACGCAATGTAAACATAATATCATTTTAAAGAGCTATATTAAGCGCATATGAGCTGCTTTTATATGGTTTACGGATGAGCTTCAGGGCTGGCGTTTCTTCGTCCGTGTTCACAAAACTACATATTTTAAAGGCATTTAAAAAATAAAAACACTCCAGCGATTGAACAGTAATAGTAGATTAGTGTATTGAAAACGTTAAAATGCTTGCTTATTTGTGCTGCATTTTTGTGGAAACGAATTAGCTAGTAAAGACTGTTTCATGAATATGGTCTCATCGTTTGAGCCACATAGTTCAACAAAGCACGGCCGTTTTTAATGACCAACTAATAACTTCTGCTATTTAACTGATAAGAGTTCTCAAAAAATGCAACTGTATTGAACATAGCACCCAATCACTCGTTTAATATTTTTTGTTCCCTGTCATTTCGCTGTATTTTATGTTTGATTTAGCACAGGTGCCCTCTTACGTCATACTCCGAAAGTCCCCTTAGGCATTTGTGCGCATGCGCGCTACTCATAAATGGTGCTTTATAGAGGACGCACAAAAATACAGATTAAAATCATTTATATTTAGGTTAAATGGAAGATATAGCTTGTGCTGCATGTTAGCTTGCAAATTATGCCCAAGAACATAATTTATTAAGCCATATGTCTTACTAACAAGAAACAATGCCTCTAACCACAGGTCACGTACGAAAAATAATGCCCCGTTTAAGCCATTCTGAAGGGGTGGAGCGGAAAATGAAAATAAATACGGCCTTTTAAAATTTAAATGCTCCAGCGATTTCATTCCGTCAACCCCTTAGAACCCACCAAGAGCTAAATTCAGGTGTTTGCGAGTAGTTTCATTTAAAACGGAGAGGGCTGCCTTCCGCCTGTGTTTTCTGTTGTACTGACATGAGAGTCAGGGCTCCGAGCTTTCGGTCTGCGAACTACATCACTGAGCCTCTTCTAAAAGCATTTAAATAAAAACACTCCAGCGACTGTACGCAATGTAAACATAATATCATTTTAAAGAGCTATATTAAGCGCATATGAGCTGCTTTTATATGGTTTACGGATGAGCTTCAGGGCTGGCGTTTCTTCGTCCGTGTTCACAAAACTACATATTTTAAAGGCATTTAAAAAATAAAAACACTCCAGCGATTGAACAGTAATAGTAGATTAGTGTATTGAAAACGTTAAAATGCTTGCTTATTTGTGCTGCATTTTTGTGGAAACGAATTAGCTAGTAAAGACTGTTTCATGAATATGGTCTCATCGTTTGAGCCACATAGTTCAACAAAGCACGGCCGTTTTTAATGACCAACTAATAACTTCTGCTATTTAACTGATAAGAGTTCTCAAAAAATGCAACTGTATTGAACATAGCACCCAATCACTCGTTTAATATTTTTTGTTCCCTGTCATTTCGCTGTATTTTATGTTTGATTTAGCACAGGTGCCCTCTTACGTCATACTCCGAAAGTCCCCTTAGGCATTTGTGCGCTACTCATAAATGGTGCTTTATAGAGGACGCACAAAAATACAGATTAAAATCATTTATATTTAGGTTAAATGGAAGATATAGCTTGTGCTGCATGTTAGCTTGCAAATTATGCCCAAGAACATAATTTATTAAGCCATATGTCTTACTAACAAGAAACAATGCCTCTAACCACAGGTCACGTACGAAAAATAATGCCCCGTTTAAGCCATTCTGAAGGGGTGGAGCGGAAAATGAAAATAAATACGGCCTTTTAAAATTTAAATGCTCCAGCGATTTCATTCCGTCAACCCCTTAGAACCCACCAAGAGCTAAATTCAGGTGTTTGCGAGTAGTTTCATTTAAAACGGAGAGGGCTGCCTTCCGCCTGTGTTTTCTGTTGTACTGACATGAGAGTCAGGGCTCCGAGCTTTCGGTCTGCGAACTACATCACTGAGCCTCTTCTAAAAGCATTTAAATAAAAACACTCCAGCGACTGTACGCAATGTAAACATAATATCATTTTAAAGAGCTATATTAAGCGCATATGAGCTGCTTTTATATGGTTTACGGATGAGCTTCAGGGCTGGCGTTTCTTCGTCCGTGTTCACAAAACTACATATTTTAAAGGCATTTAAAAAATAAAAACACTCCAGCGATTGAACAGTAATAGTAGATTAGTGTATTGAAAACGTTAAAATGCTTGCTTATTTGTGCTGCATTTTTGTGGAAACGAATTAGCTAGTAAAGACTGTTTCATGAATATGGTCTCATCGTTTGAGCCACATAGTTCAACAAAGCACGGCCGTTTTTAATGACCAACTAATAACTTCTGCTATTTAACTGATAAGAGTTCTCAAAAAATGCAACTGTATTGAACATAGCACCCAATCACTCGTTTAATATTTTTTGTTCCCTGTCATTTCGCTGTATTTTATGTTTGATTTAGCACAGGTGCCCTCTCACGTCATACTCCGAAAGTCCCCTTAGGCATTTGTGCGCATGCGCGCTACTCATAAATGGTGCTTTATAGAGGACGCACAAAAATACAGATTAAAATCATTTATATTTAGGTTAAATGGAAGATATAGCTTGTGCTGCATGTTAGCTTGCAAATTATGCCCAAGAACATAATTTATTAAGCCATATGTCTTACTAACAAGAAACAATGCCTCTAACCACAGGTCACGTACGAAAAATAATGCCCCGTTTAAGCCATTCTGAAGGGGTGGAGCGGAAAATGAAAATAAATACGGCCTTTTAAAATTTAAATGCTCCAGCGATTTCATTCCGTCAACCCCTTAGAACCCACCAAGAGCTAAATTCAGGTGTTTGCGAGTAGTTTCATTTAAAACGGAGAGGGCTGCCTTCCGCCTGTGTTTTCTGTTGTACTGACATGAGAGTCAGGGCTCCGAGCTTTCGGTCTGCGAACTACATCACTGAGCCTCTTCTAAAAGCATTTAAATAAAAACACTCCAGCGACTGTACGCAATGTAAACATAATATCATTTTAAAGAGCTATATTAAGCGCATATGAGCTGCTTTTATATGGTTTACGGATGAGCTTCAGGGCTGGCGTTTCTTCGTCCGTGTTCACAAAACTACATATTTTAAAGGCATTTAAAAAATAAAAACACTCCAGCGATTGAACAGTAATAGTAGATTAGTGTATTGAAAACGTTAAAATGCTTGCTTATTTGTGCTGCATTTTTGTGGAAACGAATTAGCTAGTAAAGACTGTTTCATGAATATGGTCTCATCGTTTGAGCCACATAGTTCAACAAAGCACGGCCGTTTTTAATGACCAACTAATAACTTCTGCTATTTAACTGATAAGAGTTCTCAAAAAATGCAACTGTATTGAACATAGCACCCAATCACTCGTTTAATATTTTTTGTTCCCTGTCATTTCGCTGTATTTTATGTTTGATTTAGCACAGGTGCCCTCTTACGTCATACTCCGAAAGTCCCCTTAGGCATTTGTGCGCATGCGCGCTACTCATGAATGGTGCTTTATAGAGGACGCACAAAAATACAGATTAAAATCATTTATATTTAGGTTAAATGGAAGATATAGCTTGTGCTGCATGTTAGCTTGCAAATTATGCCCAAGAACATAATTTATTAAGCCATATGTCTTACTAACAAGAAACAATGCCTCTAACCACAGGTCACGTACGAAAAATAATGCCCCGTTTAAGCCATTCTGAAGGGGTGGAGCGGAAAATGAAAATAAATACGGCCTTTTAAAATTTAAATGCTCCAGCGATTTCATTCCGTCAACCCCTTAGAACCCACCAAGAGCTAAATTCAGGTGTTTGCGAGTAGTTTCATTTAAAACGGAGAGGGCTGCCTTCCGCCTGTGTTTTCTGTTGTACTGACATGAGAGTCAGGGCTCCGAGCTTTCGGTCTGCGAACTACATCACTGAGCCTCTTCTAAAAGCATTTAAATAAAAACACTCCAGCGACTGTACGCAATGTAAACATAATATCATTTTAAAGAGCTATATTAAGCGCATATGAGCTGCTTTTATATGGTTTACGGATGAGCTTCAGGGCTGGCGTTTCTTCGTCCGTGTTCACAAAACTACATATTTTAAAGGCATTTAAAAAATAAAAACACTCCAGCGATTGAACAGTAATAGTAGATTAGTGTATTGAAAACGTTAAAATGCTTGCTTATTTGTGCTGCATTTTTGTGGAAACGAATTAGCTAGTAAAGACTGTTTCATGAATATGGTCTCATCGTTTGAGCCACATAGTTCAACAAAGCACGGCCGTTTTTAATGACCAACTAATAACTTCTGCTATTTAACTGATAAGAGTTCTCAAAAAATGCAACTGTATTGAACATAGCACCCAATCACTCGTTTAATATTTTTTGTTCCCTGTCATTTCGCTGTATTTTATGTTTGATTTAGCACAGGTGCCCTCTTACGTCATACTCCGAAAGTCCCCTTAGGCATTTGTGCGCATGCGCGCTACTCATGAATGGTGCTTTATAGAGGACGCACAAAAATACAGATTAAAATCATTTATATTTAGGTTAAATGGAAGATATAGCTTGTGCTGCATGTTAGCTTGCAAATTATGCCCAAGAACATAATTTATTAAGCCATATGTCTTACTAACAAGAAACAATGCCTCTAACCACAGGTCACGTACGAAAAATAATGCCCCGTTTAAGCCATTCTGAAGGGGTGGAGCGGAAAATGAAAATAAATACGGCCTTTTAAAATTTAAATGCTCCAGCGATTTCATTCCGTCAACCCCTTAGAACCCACCAAGAGCTAAATTCAGGTGTTTGCGAGTAGTTTCATTTAAAACGGAGAGGGCTGCCTTCCGCCTGTGTTTTCTGTTGTACTGACATGAGAGTCAGGGCTCCGAGCTTTCGGTCTGCGAACTACATCACTGAGCCTCTTCTAAAAGCATTTAAATAAAAACACTCCAGCGACTGTACGCAATGTAAACATAATATCATTTTAAAGAGCTATATTAAGCGCATATGAGCTGCTTTTATATGGTTTACGGATGAGCTTCAGGGCTGGCGTTTCTTCGTCCGTGTTCACAAAACTACATATTTTAAAGGCATTTAAAAAATAAAAACACTCCAGCGATTGAACAGTAATAGTAGATTAGTGTATTGAAAACGTTAAAATGCTTGCTTATTTGTGCTGCATTTTTGTGGAAACGAATTAGCTAGTAAAGACTGTTTCATGAATATGGTCTCATCGTTTGAGCCACATAGTTCAACAAAGCACGGCCGTTTTTAATGACCAACTAATAACTTCTGCTATTTAACTGATAAGAGTTCTCAAAAAATGCAACTGTATTGAACATAGCACCCAATCACTCGTTTAATATTTTTTGTTCCCTGTCATTTCGCTGTATTTTATGTTTGATTTAGCACAGGTGCCCTCTTACGTCATACTCCGAAAGTCCCCTTAGGCATTTGTGCGCTACTCATAAATGGTGCTTTATAGAGGACGCACAAAAATACAGATTAAAATCATTTATATTTAGGTTAAATGGAAGATATAGCTTGTGCTGCATGTTAGCTTGCAAATTATGCCCAAGAACATAATTTATTAAGCCATATGTCTTACTAACAAGAAACAATGCCTCTAACCACAGGTCACGTACGAAAAATAATGCCCCGTTTAAGCCATTCTGAAGGGGTGGAGCGGAAAATGAAAATAAATACGGCCTTTTAAAATTTAAATGCTCCAGCGATTTCATTCCGTCAACCCCTTAGAACCCACCAAGAGCTAAATTCAGGTGTTTGCGAGTAGTTTCATTTAAAACGGAGAGGGCTGCCTTCAGCCTGTGTTTTCTGTTGTACTGACATGAGAGTCAGGGCTCCGAGCTTTCGGTCTGCGAACTACATCACTGAGCCTCTTCTAGCATTTAAATAAAAACACTCCAGCGACTGTACGCAATGTAAACATAATATCATTTTAAAGAGCTATATTAAGCGCATATGAGCTGCTTTTATATGGTTTACGGATGAGCTTCAGGGCTGGCGTTTCTTCGTCCGTGTTCACAAAACTACATATTTTAAAGGCATTTAAAAAATAAAAACACTCCAGCGATTGAACAGTAATAGTAGATTAGTGTATTGAAAACGTTAAAATGCTTGCTTATTTGTGCTGCATTTTTGTGGAAACGAATTAGCTAGTAAAGACTGTTTCATGAATATGGTCTCATCGTTTGAGCCACATAGTTCAACAAAGCACGGCCGTTTTTAATGACCAACTAATAACTTCTGCTATTTAACTGATAAGAGTTCTCAAAAAATGCAACTGTATTGAACATAGCACCCAATCACTCGTTTAATATTTTTTGTTCCCTGTCATTTCGCTGTATTTTATGTTTGATTTAGCACAGGTGCCCTCTTACGTCATACTCCGAAAGTCCCCTTAGGCATTTGTGCGCATGCGCGCTACTCATAAATGGTGCTTTATAGAGGACGCACAAAAATACAGATTAAAATCATTTATATTTAGGTTAAATGTAAGATATAGCTTGTGCTGCATGTTAGCTTGCAAATTATGCCCAAGAACATAATTTATTAAGCCATATGTCTTACTAACAAGAAACAATGCCTCTAACCACAGGTCACGTACGAAAAATAATGCCCCGTTTAAGCCATTCTGAAGGGGTGGAGCGGAAAATGAAAATAAATACGGCCTTTTAAAATTTAAATGCTCCAGCGATTTCATTCCGTCAACCCCTTAGAACCCACCAAGAGCTAAATTCAGGTGTTTGCGAGTAGTTTCATTTAAAACGGAGAGGGCTGCCTTCCGCCTGTGTTTTCTGTTGTACTGACATGAGAGTCAGGGCTCCGAGCTTTCGGTCTGCGAACTACATCACTGAGCCTCTTCTAAAAGCATTTAAATAAAAACACTCCAGCGACTGTACGCAATGTAAACATAATATCATTTTAAAGAGCTATATTAAGCGCATATGAGCTGCTTTTATATGGTTTACGGATGAGCTTCAGGGCTGGCGTTTCTTCGTCCGTGTTCACAAAACTACATATTTTAAAGGCATTTAAAAAATAAAAACACTCCAGCGATTGAACAGTAATAGTAGATTAGTGTATTGAAAACGTTAAAATGCTTGCTTATTTGTGCTGCATTTTTGTGGAAACGAATTAGCTAGTAAAGACTGTTTCATGAATATGGTCTCATCGTTTGAGCCACATAGTTCAACAAAGCACGGCCGTTTTTAATGACCAACTAATAACTTCTGCTATTTAACTGATAAGAGTTCTCAAAAAATGCAACTGTATTGAACATAGCACCCAATCACTCGTTTAATATTTTTTGTTCCCTGTCATTTCGCTGTATTTTATGTTTGATTTAGCACAGGTGCCCTCTTACGTCATACTCCGAAAGTCCCCTTAGGCATTTGTGCGCATGCGCGCTACTCATAAATGGTGCTTTATAGAGGACGCACAAAAATACAGATTAAAATCATTTATATTTAGGTTAAATGTAAGATATAGCTTGTGCTGCATGTTAGCTTGCAAATTATGCCCAAGAACATAATTTATTAAGCCATATGTCTTACTAACAAGAAACAATGCCTCTAACCACAGGTCACGTACGAAAAATAATGCCCCGTTTAAGCCATTCTGAAGGGGTGGAGCGGAAAATGAAAATAAATACGGCCTTTTAAAATTTAAATGCTCCAGCGATTTCATTCCGTCAACCCCTTAGAACCCACCAAGAGCTAAATTCAGGTGTTTGCGAGTAGTTTCATTTAAAACGGAGAGGGCTGCCTTCCGCCTGTGTTTTCTGTTGTACTGACATGAGAGTCAGGGCTCCGAGCTTTCGGTCTGCGAACTACATCACTGAGCCTCTTCTAAAAGCATTTAAATAAAAACACTCCAGCGACTGTACGCAATGTAAACATAATATCATTTTAAAGAGCTATATTAAGCGCATATGAGCTGCTTTTATATGGTTTACGGATGAGCTTCAGGGCTGGCGTTTCTTCGTCCGTGTTCACAAAACTACATATTTTAAAGGCATTTAAAAAATAAAAACACTCCAGCGATTGAACAGTAATAGTAGATTAGTGTATTGAAAACGTTAAAATGCTTGCTTATTTGTGCTGCATTTTTGTGGAAACGAATTAGCTAGTAAAGACTGTTTCATGAATATGGTCTCATCGTTTGAGCCACATAGTTCAACAAAGCACGGCCGTTTTTAATGACCAACTAATAACTTCTGCTATTTAACTGATAAGAGTTCTCAAAAAATGCAACTGTATTGAACATAGCACCCAATCACTCGTTTAATATTTTTTGTTCCCTGTCATTTCGCTGTATTTTATGTTTGATTTAGCACAGGTGCCCTCTTACGTCATACTCCGAAAGTCCCCTTAGGCATTTGTGCGCATGCGCGCTACTCATAAATGGTGCTTTATAGAGGACGCACAAAAATACAGATTAAAATCATTTATATTTAGGTTAAATGGAAGATATAGCTTGTGCTGCATGTTAGCTTGCAAATTATGCCCAAGAACATAATTTATTAAGCCATATGTCTTACTAACAAGAAACAATGCCTCTAACCACAGGTCACGTACGAAAAATAATGCCCCGTTTAAGCCATTCTGAAGGGGTGGAGCGGAAAATGAAAATAAATACGGCCTTTTAAAATTTAAATGCTCCAGCGATTTCATTCCGTCAACCCCTTAGAACCCACCAAGAGCTAAATTCAGGTGTTTGCGAGTAGTTTCATTTAAAACGGAGAGGGCTGCCTTCCGCCTGTGTTTTCTGTTGTACTGACATGAGAGTCAGGGCTCCGAGCTTTCGGTCTGCGAACTACATCACTGAGCCTCTTCTAAAAGCATTTAAATAAAAACACTCCAGCGACTGTACGCAATGTAAACATAATATCATTTTAAAGAGCTATATTAAGCGCATATGAGCTGCTTTTATATGGTTTATGGATGAGCTTCAGGGCTGGCGTTTCTTCGTCCGTGTTCACAAAACTACATATTTTAAAGGCATTTAAAAAATAAAAACACTCCAGCGATTGAACAGTAATAGTAGATTAGTGTATTGAAAACGTTAAAATGCTTGCTTATTTGTGCTGCATTTTTGTGGAAACGAATTAGCTAGTAAAGACTGTTTCATGAATATGGTCTCATCGTTTGAGCCACATAGTTCAACAAAGCACGGCCGTTTTTAATGACCAACTAATAACTTCTGCTATTTAACTGATAAGAGTTCTCAAAAAATGCAACTGTATTGAACATAGCACCCAATCACTCGTTTAATATTTTTTGTTCCCTGTCATTTCGCTGTATTTTATGTTTGATTTAGCACAGGTGCCCTCTTACGTCATACTCCGAAAGTCCCCTTAGGCATTTGTGCGCATGCGCGCTACTCATAAATGGTGCTTTATAGAGGACGCACAAAAATACAGATTAAAATCATTTATATTTAGGTTAAATGGAAGATATATCTTGTGCTGCATGTTAGCTTGCAAATTATGCCCAAGAACATAATTTATTAAGCCATATGTCTTACTAACAAGAAACAATGCCTCTAACCACAGGTCACGTACGAAAAATAATGCCCCGTTTAAGCCATTCTGAAGGGGTGGAGCGGAAAATGAAAATAAATACGGCCTTTTAAAATTTAAATGCTCCAGCGATTTCATTCCGTCAACCCCTTAGAACCCACCAAGAGCTAAATTCAGGTGTTTGCGAGTAGTTTCATTTAAAACGGAGAGGGCTGCCTTCCGCCTGTGTTTTCTGTTGTACTGACATGAGAGTCAGGGCTCCGAGCTTTCGGTCTGCGAACTACATCACTGAGCCTCTTCTAAAAGCATTTAAATAAAAACACTCCAGCGACTGTACGCAATGTAAACATAATATCATTTTAAAGAGCTATATTAAGCTATATTAAGCGCATATGAGCTGCTTTTATATGGTTTACGGATGAGCTTCAGGGCTGGCGTTTCTTCGTCCGTGTTCACAAAACTACATATTTTAAAGGCATTTAAAAAATAAAAAAACTCCAGCGATTGAACAGTAATAGTAGATTAGTGTATTGAAAACGTTAAAATGCTTGCTTATTTGTGCTGCATTTTTGTGGAAACGAATTAGCTAGTAAAGACTGTTTCATGAATATGGTCTCATCGTTTGAGCCACATAGTTCAACAAAGCACGGCCGTTTTTAATGACCAACTAATAACTTCTGCTATTTAACTGATAAGAGTTCTCAAAAAATGCAACTGTATTGAACATAGCACCCAATCACTCGTTTAATATTTTTTGTTCCCTGTCATTTCGCTGTATTTTATGTTTGATTTAGCACAGGTGCCCTCTTACGTCATACTCCGAAAGTCCCCTTAGGCATTTGTGCGCATGCGCGCTACTCATAAATGGTGCTTTATAGAGGACGCACAAAAATACAGATTAAAATCATTTATATTTAGGTTAAATGGAAGATATAGCTTGTGCTGCATGTTAGCTTGCAAATTATGCCCAAGAACATAATTTATTAAGCCATATGTCTTACTAACAAGAAACAATGCCTCTAACCACAGGTCACGTACGAAAAATAATGCCCCGTTTAAGCCATTCTGAAGGGGTGGAGCGGAAAATGAAAATAAATACGGCCTTTTAAAATTTAAATGCTCCAGCGATTTCATTCCGTCAACCCCTTAGAACCCACCAAGAGCTAAATTCAGGTGTTTGCGAGTAGTTTCATTTAAAACGGAGAGGGCTGCCTTCCGCCTGTGTTTTCTGTTGTACTGACATGAGAGTCAGGGCTCCGAGCTTTCGGTCTGCGAACTACATCACTGAGCCTCTTCTAAAAGCATTTAAATAAAAACACTCCAGCGACTGTACGCAATGTAAACATAATATCATTTTAAAGAGCTATATTAAGCGCATATGAGCTGCTTTTATATGGTTTACGGATGAGCTTCAGGGCTGGCGTTTCTTCGTCCGTGTTCACAAAACTACATATTTTAAAGGCATTTAAAAAATAAAAACACTCCAGCGATTGAACAGTAATAGTAGATTAGTGTATTGAAAACGTTAAAATGCTTGCTTATTTGTGCTGCATTTTTGTGGAAACGAATTAGCTAGTAAAGACTGTTTCATGAATATGGTCTCATCGTTTGAGCCACATAGTTCAACAAAGCACGGCCGTTTTTAATGACCAACTAATAACTTCTGCTATTTAACTGATAAGAGTTCTCAAAAAATGCAACTGTATTGAACATAGCACCCAATCACTCGTTTAATATTTTTTGTTCCCTGTCATTTCGCTGTATTTTATGTTTGATTTAGCACAGGTGCCCTCTTACGTCATACTCCGAAAGTCCCCTTAGGCATTTGTGCGCATGCGCGCTACTCATAAATGGTGCTTTATAGAGGACGCACAAAAATACAGATTAAAATCATTTATATTTAGGTTAAATGTAAGATATAGCTTGTGCTGCATGTTAGCTTGCAAATTATGCCCAAGAACATAATTTATTAAGCCATATGTCTTACTAACAAGAAACAATGCCTCTAACCACAGGTCACGTACGAAAAATAATGCCCCGTTTAAGCCATTCTGAAGGGGTGGAGCGGAAAATGAAAATAAATACGGCCTTTTAAAATTTAAATGCTCCAGCGATTTCATTCCGTCAACCCCTTAGAACCCACCAAGAGCTAAATTCAGGTGTTTGCGAGTAGTTTCATTTAAAACGGAGAGGGCTGCCTTCCGCCTGTGTTTTCTGTTGTACTGACATGAGAGTCAGGGCTCCGAGCTTTCGGTCTGCGAACTACATCACTGAGCCTCTTCTAAAAGCATTTAAATAAAAACACTCCAGCGACTGTACGCAATGTAAACATAATATCATTTTAAAGAGCTATATTAAGCGCATATGAGCTGCTTTTATATGGTTTACGGATGAGCTTCAGGGCTGGCGTTTCTTCGTCCGTGTTCACAAAACTACATATTTTAAAGGCATTTAAAAAATAAAAACACTCCAGCGATTGAACAGTAATAGTAGATTAGTGTATTGAAAACGTTAAAATGCTTGCTTATTTGTGCTGCATTTTTGTGGAAACGAATTAGCTAGTAAAGACTGTTTCATGAATATGGTCTCATCGTTTGAGCCACATAGTTCAACAAAGCACGGCCGTTTTTAATGACCAACTAATAACTTCTGCTATTTAACTGATAAGAGTTCTCAAAAAATGCAACTGTATTGAACATAGCACCCAATCACTCGTTTAATATTTTTTGTTCCCTGTCATTTCGCTGTATTTTATGTTTGATTTAGCACAGGTGCCCTCTTACGTCATACTCCGAAAGTCCCCTTAGGCATTTGTGCGCATGCGCGCTACTCATAAATGGTGCTTTATAGAGGACGCACAAAAATACAGATTAAAATCATTTATATTTAGGTTAAATGGAAGATATAGCTTGTGCTGCATGTTAGCTTGCAAATTATGCCCAAGAACATAATTTATTAAGCCATATGTCTTACTAACAAGAAACAATGCCTCTAACCACAGGTCACGTACGAAAAATAATGCCCCGTTTAAGCCATTCTGAAGGGGTGGAGCGGAAAATGAAAATAAATACGGCCTTTTAAAATTTAAATGCTCCAGCGATTTCATTCCGTCAACCCCTTAGAACCCACCAAGAGCTAAATTCAGGTGTTTGCGAGTAGTTTCATTTAAAACGGAGAGGGCTGCCTTCCGCCTGTGTTTTCTGTTGTACTGACATGAGAGTCAGGGCTCCGAGCTTTCGGTCTGCGAACTACATCACTGAGCCTCTTCTAAAAGCATTTAAATAAAAACACTCCAGCGACTGTACGCAATGTAAACATAATATCATTTTAAAGAGCTATATTAAGCGCATATGAGCTGCTTTTATATGGTTTACGGATGAGCTTCAGGGCTGGCGTTTCTTCGTCCGTGTTCACAAAACTACATATTTTAAAGGCATTTAAAAAATAAAAACACTCCAGCGATTGAACAGTAATAGTAGATTAGTGTATTGAAAACGTTAAAATGCTTGCTTATTTGTGCTGCATTTTTGTGGAAACGAATTAGCTAGTAAAGACTGTTTCATGAATATGGTCTCATCGTTTGAGCCACATAGTTCAACAAAGCACGGCCGTTTTTAATGACCAACTAATAACTTCTGCTATTTAACTGATAAGAGTTCTCAAAAAATGCAACTGTATTGAACATAGCACCCAATCACTCGTTTAATATTTTTTGTTCCCTGTCATTTCGCTGTATTTTATGTTTGATTTAGCACAGGTGCCCTCTTACGTCATACTCCGAAAGTCCCCTTAGGCATTTGTGCGCATGCGCGCTACTCATGAATGGTGCTTTATAGAGGACGCACAAAAATACAGATTAAAATCATTTATATTTAGGTTAAATGGAAGATATAGCTTGTGCTGCATGTTAGCTTGCAAATTATGCCCAAGAACATAATTTATTAAGCCATATGTCTTACTAACAAGAAACAATGCCTCTAACCACAGGTCACGTACGAAAAATAATGCCCCGTTTAAGCCATTCTGAAGGGGTGGAGCGGAAAATGAAAATAAATACGGCCTTTTAAAATTTAAATGCTCCAGCGATTTCATTCCGTCAACCCCTTAGAACCCACCAAGAGCTAAATTCAGGTGTTTGCGAGTAGTTTCATTTAAAACGGAGAGGGCTGCCTTCCGCCTGTGTTTTCTGTTGTACTGACATGAGAGTCAGGGCTCCGAGCTTTCGGTCTGCGAACTACATCACTGAGCCTCTTCTAAAAGCATTTAAATAAAAACACTCCAGCGACTGTACGCAATGTAAACATAATATCATTTTAAAGAGCTATATTAAGCGCATATGAGCTGCTTTTATATGGTTTACGGATGAGCTTCAGGGCTGGCGTTTCTTCGTCCGTGTTCACAAAACTACATATTTTAAAGGCATTTAAAAAATAAAAACACTCCAGCGATTGAACAGTAATAGTAGATTAGTGTATTGAAAACGTTAAAATGCTTGCTTATTTGTGCTGCATTTTTGTGGAAACGAATTAGCTAGTAAAGACTGTTTCATGAATATGGTCTCATCGTTTGAGCCACATAGTTCAACAAAGCACGGCCGTTTTTAATGACCAACTAATAACTTCTGCTATTTAACTGATAAGAGTTCTCAAAAAATGCAACTGTATTGAACATAGCACCCAATCACTCGTTTAATATTTTTTGTTCCCTGTCATTTCGCTGTATTTTATGTTTGATTTAGCACAGGTGCCCTCTTACGTCATACTCCGAAAGTCCCCTTAGGCATTTGTGCGCATGCGCGCTACTCATAAATGGTGCTTTATAGAGGACGCACAAAAATACAGATTAAAATCATTTATATTTAGGTTAAATGTAAGATATAGCTTGTGCTGCATGTTAGCTTGCAAATTATGCCCAAGAACATAATTTATTAAGCCATATGTCTTACTAACAAGAAACAATGCCTCTAACCACAGGTCACGTACGAAAAATAATGCCCCGTTTAAGCCATTCTGAAGGGGTGGAGCGGAAAATGAAAATAAATACGGCCTTTTAAAATTTAAATGCTCCAGCGATTTCATTCCGTCAACCCCTTAGAACCCACCAAGAGCTAAATTCAGGTGTTTGCGAGTAGTTTCATTTAAAACGGAGAGGGCTGCCTTCCGCCTGTGTTTTCTGTTGTACTGACATGAGAGTCAGGGCTCCGAGCTTTCGGTCTGCGAACTACATCACTGAGCCTCTTCTAAAAGCATTTAAATAAAAACACTCCAGCGACTGTACGCAATGTAAACATAATATCATTTTAAAGAGCTATATTAAGCGCATATGAGCTGCTTTTATATGGTTTACGGATGAGCTTCAGGGCTGGCGTTTCTTCGTCCGTGTTCACAAAACTACATATTTTAAAGGCATTTAAAAAATAAAAACACTCCAGCGATTGAACAGTAATAGTAGATTAGTGTATTGAAAACGTTAAAATGCTTGCTTATTTGTGCTGCATTTTTGTGGAAACGAATTAGCTAGTAAAGACTGTTTCATGAATATGGTCTCATCGTTTGAGCCACATAGTTCAACAAAGCACGGCCGTTTTTAATGACCAACTAATAACTTCTGCTATTTAACTGATAAGAGTTCTCAAAAAATGCAACTGTATTGAACATAGCACCCAATCACTCGTTTAATATTTTTTGTTCCCTGTCATTTCGCTGTATTTTATGTTTGATTTAGCACAGGTGCCCTCTTACGTCATACTCCGAAAGTCCCCTTAGGCATTTGTGCGCATGCGCGCTACTCATAAATGGTGCTTTATAGAGGACGCACAAAAATACAGATTAAAATCATTTATATTTAGGTTAAATGGAAGATATAGCTTGTGCTGCATGTTAGCTTGCAAATTATGCCCAAGAACATAATTTATTAAGCCATATGTCTTACTAACAAGAAACAATGCCTCTAACCACAGGTCACGTACGAAAAATAATGCCCCGTTTAAGCCATTCTGAAGGGGTGGAGCGGAAAATGAAAATAAATACGGCCTTTTAAAATTTAAATGCTCCAGCGATTTCATTCCGTCAACCCCTTAGAACCCACCAAGAGCTAAATTCAGGTGTTTGCGAGTAGTTTCATTTAAAACGGAGAGGGCTGCCTTCCGCCTGTGTTTTCTGTTGTACTGACATGAGAGTCAGGGCTCCGAGCTTTCGGTCTGCGAACTACATCACTGAGCCTCTTCTAAAAGCATTTAAATAAAAACACTCCAGCGACTGTACGCAATGTAAACATAATATCATTTTAAAGAGCTATATTAAGCGCATATGAGCTGCTTTTATATGGTTTATGGATGAGCTTCAGGGCTGGCGTTTCTTCGTCCGTGTTCACAAAACTACATATTTTAAAGGCATTTAAAAAATAAAAACACTCCAGCGATTGAACAGTAATAGTAGATTAGTGTATTGAAAACGTTAAAATGCTTGCTTATTTGTGCTGCATTTTTGTGGAAACGAATTAGCTAGTAAAGACTGTTTCATGAATATGGTCTCATCGTTTGAGCCACATAGTTCAACAAAGCACGGCCGTTTTTAATGACCAACTAATAACTTCTGCTATTTAACTGATAAGAGTTCTCAAAAAATGCAACTGTATTGAACATAGCACCCAATCACTCGTTTAATATTTTTTGTTCCCTGTCATTTCGCTGTATTTTATGTTTGATTTAGCACAGGTGCCCTCTTACGTCATACTCCGAAAGTCCCCTTAGGCATTTGTGCGCATGCGCGCTACTCATAAATGGTGCTTTATAGAGGACGCACAAAAATACAGATTAAAATCATTTATATTTAGGTTAAATGGAAGATATATCTTGTGCTGCATGTTAGCTTGCAAATTATGCCCAAGAACATAATTTATTAAGCCATATGTCTTACTAACAAGAAACAATGCCTCTAACCACAGGTCACGTACGAAAAATAATGCCCCGTTTAAGCCATTCTGAAGGGGTGGAGCGGAAAATGAAAATAAATACGGCCTTTTAAAATTTAAATGCTCCAGCGATTTCATTCCGTCAACCCCTTAGAACCCACCAAGAGCTAAATTCAGGTGTTTGCGAGTAGTTTCATTTAAAACGGAGAGGGCTGCCTTCCGCCTGTGTTTTCTGTTGTACTGACATGAGAGTCAGGGCTCCGAGCTTTCGGTCTGCGAACTACATCACTGAGCCTCTTCTAAAAGCATTTAAATAAAAACACTCCAGCGACTGTACGCAATGTAAACATAATATCATTTTAAAGAGCTATATTAAGCTATATTAAGCGCATATGAGCTGCTTTTATATGGTTTACGGATGAGCTTCAGGGCTGGCGTTTCTTCGTCCGTGTTCACAAAACTACATATTTTAAAGGCATTTAAAAAATAAAAAAACTCCAGCGATTGAACAGTAATAGTAGATTAGTGTATTGAAAACGTTAAAATGCTTGCTTATTTGTGCTGCATTTTTGTGGAAACGAATTAGCTAGTAAAGACTGTTTCATGAATATGGTCTCATCGTTTGAGCCACATAGTTCAACAAAGCACGGCCGTTTTTAATGACCAACTAATAACTTCTGCTATTTAACTGATAAGAGTTCTCAAAAAATGCAACTGTATTGAACATAGCACCCAATCACTCGTTTAATATTTTTTGTTCCCTGTCATTTCGCTGTATTTTATGTTTGATTTAGCACAGGTGCCCTCTTACGTCATACTCCGAAAGTCCCCTTAGGCATTTGTGCGCATGCGCGCTACTCATAAATGGTGCTTTATAGAGGACGCACAACAATACAGATTAAAATCATTTATATTTAGGTTAAATGTAAGATATAGCTTGTGCTGCATGTTAGCTTGCAAATTATGCCCAAGAACATAATTTATTAAGCCATATGTCTTACTAACAAGAAACAATGCCTCTAACCACAGGTCACGTACGAAAAATAATGCCCCGTTTAAGCCATTCTGAAGGGGTGGAGCGGAAAATGAAAATAAATACGGCCTTTTAAAATTTAAATGCTCCAGCGATTTCATTCCGTCAACCCCTTAGAACCCACCAAGAGCTAAATTCAGGTGTTTGCGAGTAGTTTCATTTAAAACGGAGAGGGCTGCCTTCCGCCTGTGTTTTCTGTTGTACTGACATGAGAGTCAGGGCTCCGAGCTTTCGGTCTGCGAACTACATCACTGAGCCTCTTCTAAAAGCATTTAAATAAAAACACTCCAGCGACTGTACGCAATGTAAACATAATATCATTTTAAAGAGCTATATTAAGCGCATATGAGCTGCTTTTATATGGTTTACGGATGAGCTTCAGGGCTGGCGTTTCTTCGTCCGTGTTCACAAAACTACATATTTTAAAGGCATTTAAAAAATAAAAACACTCCAGCGATTGAACAGTAATAGTAGATTAGTGTATTGAAAACGTTAAAATGCTTGCTTATTTGTGCTGCATTTTTGTGGAAACGAATTAGCTAGTAAAGACTGTTTCATGAATATGGTCTCATCGTTTGAGC
This sequence comes from Garra rufa, assembly GCF_049309525.1. NCBI lineage: Eukaryota > Metazoa > Chordata > Actinopteri > Cypriniformes > Cyprinidae > Garra > Garra rufa. Next base: position 60,272 of record NW_027394310.1, on the reverse strand, counting down.
CACATAGTTCAACAAAGCACGGCCGTTTTTAATGACCAACTAATAACTTCTGCTATTTAACTGATAAGAGTTCTCAAAAAATGCAACTGTATTGAACATAGCACCCAATCACTCGTTTAATATTTTTTGTTCCCTGTCATTTCGCTGTATTTTATGTTTGATTTAGCACAGGTGCCCTCTTACGTCATACTCCGAAAGTCCCCTTAGGCATTTGTGCGCATGCGCGCTACTCATAAATGGTGCTTTATAGAGGACGCACAAAAATACAGATTAAAATCATTTATATTTAGGTTAAATGTAAGATATAGCTTGTGCTGCATGTTAGCTTGCAAATTATGCCCAAGAACATAATTTATTAAGCCATATGTCTTACTAACAAGAAACAATGCCTCTAACCACAGGTCACGTACGAAAAATAATGCCCCGTTTAAGCCATTCTGAAGGGGTGGAGCGGAAAATGAAAATAAATACGGCCTTTTAAAATTTAAATGCTCCAGCGATTTCATTCCGTCAACCCCTTAGAACCCACCAAGAGCTAAATTCAGGTGTTTGCGAGTAGTTTCATTTAAAACGGAGAGGGCTGCCTTCCGCCTGTGTTTTCTGTTGTACTGACATGAGAGTCAGGGCTCCGAGCTTTCGGTCTGCGAACTACATCACTGAGCCTCTTCTAAAAGCATTTAAATAAAAACACTCCAGCGACTGTACGCAATGTAAACATAATATCATTTTAAAGAGCTATATTAAGCGCATATGAGCTGCTTTTATATGGTTTACGGATGAGCTTCAGGGCTGGCGTTTCTTCGTCCGTGTTCACAAAACTACATATTTTAAAGGCATTTAAAAAATAAAAACACTCCAGCGATTGAACAGTAATAGTAGATTAGTGTATTGAAAACGTTAAAATGCTTGCTTATTTGTGCTGCATTTTTGTGGAAACGAATTAGCTAGTAAAGACTGTTTCATGAATATGGTCTCATCGTTTGAGCCACATAGTTCAACAAAGCACGGCCGTTTTTAATGACCAACTAATAACTTCTGCTATTTAACTGATAAGAGTTCTCAAAAAATGCAACTGTATTGAACATAGCACCCAATCACTCGTTTAATATTTTTTGTTCCCTGTCATTTCGCTGTATTTTATGTTTGATTTAGCACAGGTGCCCTCTTACGTCATACTCCGAAAGTCCCCTTAGGCATTTGTGCGCATGCGCGCTACTCATAAATGGTGCTTTATAGAGGACGCACAAAAATACAGATTAAAATCATTTATATTTAGGTTAAATGGAAGATATAGCTTGTGCTGCATGTTAGCTTGCAAATTATGCCCAAGAACATAATTTATTAAGCCATATGTCTTACTAACAAGAAACAATGCCTCTAACCACAGGTCACGTACGAAAAATAATGCCCCGTTTAAGCCATTCTGAAGGGGTGGAGCGGAAAATGAAAATAAATACGGCCTTTTAAAATTTAAATGCTCCAGCGATTTCATTCCGTCAACCCCTTAGAACCCACCAAGAGCTAAATTCAGGTGTTTGCGAGTAGTTTCATTTAAAACGGAGAGGGCTGCCTTCCGCCTGTGTTTTCTGTTGTACTGACATGAGAGTCAGGGCTCCGAGCTTTCGGTCTGCGAACTACATCACTGAGCCTCTTCTAAAAGCATTTAAATAAAAACACTCCAGCGACTGTACGCAATGTAAACATAATATCATTTTAAAGAGCTATATTAAGCGCATATGAGCTGCTTTTATATGGTTTATGGATGAGCTTCAGGGCTGGCGTTTCTTCGTCCGTGTTCACAAAACTACATATTTTAAAGGCATTTAAAAAATAAAAACACTCCAGCGATTGAACAGTAATAGTAGATTAGTGTATTGAAAACGTTAAAATGCTTGCTTATTTGTGCTGCATTTTTGTGGAAACGAATTAGCTAGTAAAGACTGTTTCATGAATATGGTCTCATCGTTTGAGCCACATAGTTCAACAAAGCACGGCCGTTTTTAATGACCAACTAATAACTTCTGCTATTTAACTGATAAGAGTTCTCAAAAAATGCAACTGTATTGAACATAGCACCCAATCACTCGTTTAATATTTTTTGTTCCCTGTCATTTCGCTGTATTTTATGTTTGATTTAGCACAGGTGCCCTCTTACGTCATACTCCGAAAGTCCCCTTAGGCATTTGTGCGCATGCGCGCTACTCATAAATGGTGCTTTATAGAGGACGCACAAAAATACAGATTAAAATCATTTATATTTAGGTTAAATGGAAGATATATCTTGTGCTGCATGTTAGCTTGCAAATTATGCCCAAGAACATAATTTATTAAGCCATATGTCTTACTAACAAGAAACAATGCCTCTAACCACAGGTCACGTACGAAAAATAATGCCCCGTTTAAGCCATTCTGAAGGGGTGGAGCGGAAAATGAAAATAAATACGGCCTTTTAAAATTTAAATGCTCCAGCGATTTCATTCCGTCAACCCCTTAGAACCCACCAAGAGCTAAATTCAGGTGTTTGCGAGTAGTTTCATTTAAAACGGAGAGGGCTGCCTTCCGCCTGTGTTTTCTGTTGTACTGACATGAGAGTCAGGGCTCCGAGCTTTCGGTCTGCGAACTACATCACTGAGCCTCTTCTAAAAGCATTTAAATAAAAACACTCCAGCGACTGTACGCAATGTAAACATAATATCATTTTAAAGAGCTATATTAAGCTATATTAAGCGCATATGAGCTGCTTTTATATGGTTTACGGATGAGCTTCAGGGCTGGCGTTTCTTCGTCCGTGTTCACAAAACTACATATTTTAAAGGCATTTAAAAAATAAAAAAACTCCAGCGATTGAACAGTAATAGTAGATTAGTGTATTGAAAACGTTAAAATGCTTGCTTATTTGTGCTGCATTTTTGTGGAAACGAATTAGCTAGTAAAGACTGTTTCATGAATATGGTCTCATCGTTTGAGCCACATAGTTCAACAAAGCACGGCCGTTTTTAATGACCAACTAATAACTTCTGCTATTTAACTGATAAGAGTTCTCAAAAAATGCAACTGTATTGAACATAGCACCCAATCACTCGTTTAATATTTTTTGTTCCCTGTCATTTCGCTGTATTTTATGTTTGATTTAGCACAGGTGCCCTCTTACGTCATACTCCGAAAGTCCCCTTAGGCATTTGTGCGCATGCGCGCTACTCATAAATGGTGCTTTATAGAGGACGCACAAAAATACAGATTAAAATCATTTATATTTAGGTTAAATGTAAGATATAGCTTGTGCTGCATGTTAGCTTGCAAATTATGCCCAAGAACATAATTTATTAAGCCATATGTCTTACTAACAAGAAACAATGCCTCTAACCACAGGTCACGTACGAAAAATAATGCCCCGTTTAAGCCATTCTGAAGGGGTGGAGCGGAAAATGAAAATAAATACGGCCTTTTAAAATTTAAATGCTCCAGCGATTTCATTCCGTCAACCCCTTAGAACCCACCAAGAGCTAAATTCAGGTGTTTGCGAGTAGTTTCATTTAAAACGGAGAGGGCTGCCTTCCGCCTGTGTTTTCTGTTGTACTGACATGAGAGTCAGGGCTCCGAGCTTTCGGTCTGCGAACTACATCACTGAGCCTCTTCTAAAAGCATTTAAATAAAAACACTCCAGCGACTGTACGCAATGTAAACATAATATCATTTTAAAGAGCTATATTAAGCGCATATGAGCTGCTTTTATATGGTTTACGGATGAGCTTCAGGGCTGGCGTTTCTTCGTCCGTGTTCACAAAACTACATATTTTAAAGGCATTTAAAAAATAAAAACACTCCAGCGATTGAACAGTAATAGTAGATTAGTGTATTGAAAACGTTAAAATGCTTGCTTATTTGTGCTGCATTTTTGTGGAAACGAATTAGCTAGTAAAGACTGTTTCATGAATATGGTCTCATCGTTTGAGCCACATAGTTCAACAAAGCACGGCCGTTTTTAATGACCAACTAATAACTTCTGCTATTTAACTGATAAGAGTTCTCAAAAAATGCAACTGTATTGAACATAGCACCCAATCACTCGTTTAATATTTTTTGTTCCCTGTCATTTCGCTGTATTTTATGTTTGATTTAGCACAGGTGCCCTCTTACGTCATACTCCGAAAGTCCCCTTAGGCATTTGTGCGCATGCGCGCTACTCATAAATGGTGCTTTATAGAGGACGCACAAAAATACAGATTAAAATCATTTATATTTAGGTTAAATGTAAGATATAGCTTGTGCTGCATGTTAGCTTGCAAATTATGCCCAAGAACATAATTTATTAAGCCATATGTCTTACTAACAAGAAACAATGCCTCTAACCACAGGTCACGTACGAAAAATAATGCCCCGTTTAAGCCATTCTGAAGGGGTGGAGCGGAAAATGAAAATAAATACGGCCTTTTAAAATTTAAATGCTCCAGCGATTTCATTCCGTCAACCCCTTAGAACCCACCAAGAGCTAAATTCAGGTGTTTGCGAGTAGTTTCATTTAAAACGGAGAGGGCTGCCTTCCGCCTGTGTTTTCTGTTGTACTGACATGAGAGTCAGGGCTCCGAGCTTTCGGTCTGCGAACTACATCACTGAGCCTCTTCTAAAAGCATTTAAATAAAAACACTCCAGCGACTGTACGCAATGTAAACATAATATCATTTTAAAGAGCTATATTAAGCGCATATGAGCTGCTTTTATATGGTTTACGGATGAGCTTCAGGGCTGGCGTTTCTTCGTCCGTGTTCACAAAACTACATATTTTAAAGGCATTTAAAAAATAAAAACACTCCAGCGATTGAACAGTAATAGTAGATTAGTGTATTGAAAACGTTAAAATGCTTGCTTATTTGTGCTGCATTTTTGTGGAAACGAATTAGCTAGTAAAGACTGTTTCATGAATATGGTCTCATCGTTTGAGCCACATAGTTCAACAAAGCACGGCCGTTTTTAATGACCAACTAATAACTTCTGCTATTTAACTGATAAGAGTTCTCAAAAAATGCAACTGTATTGAACATAGCACCCAATCACTCGTTTAATATTTTTTGTTCCCTGTCATTTCGCTGTATTTTATGTTTGATTTAGCACAGGTGCCCTCTTACGTCATACTCCGAAAGTCCCCTTAGGCATTTGTGCGCATGCGCGCTACTCATGAATGGTGCTTTATAGAGGACGCACAAAAATACAGATTAAAATCATTTATATTTAGGTTAAATGGAAGATATAGCTTGTGCTGCATGTTAGCTTGCAAATTATGCCCAAGAACATAATTTATTAAGCCATATGTCTTACTAACAAGAAACAATGCCTCTAACCACAGGTCACGTACGAAAAATAATGCCCCGTTTAAGCCATTCTGAAGGGGTGGAGCGGAAAATGAAAATAAATACGGCCTTTTAAAATTTAAATGCTCCAGCGATTTCATTCCGTCAACCCCTTAGAACCCACCAAGAGCTAAATTCAGGTGTTTGCGAGTAGTTTCATTTAAAACGGAGAGGGCTGCCTTCCGCCTGTGTTTTCTGTTGTACTGACATGAGAGTCAGGGCTCCGAGCTTTCGGTCTGCGAACTACATCACTGAGCCTCTTCTAAAAGCATTTAAATAAAAACACTCCAGCGACTGTACGCAATGTAAACATAATATCATTTTAAAGAGCTATATTAAGCGCATATGAGCTGCTTTTATATGGTTTACGGATGAGCTTCAGGGCTGGCGTTTCTTCGTCCGTGTTCACAAAACTACATATTTTAAAGGCATTTAAAAAATAAAAACACTCCAGCGATTGAACAGTAATAGTAGATTAGTGTATTGAAAACGTTAAAATGCTTGCTTATTTGTGCTGCATTTTTGTGGAAACGAATTAGCTAGTAAAGACTGTTTCATGAATATGGTCTCATCGTTTGAGCCACATAGTTCAACAAAGCACGGCCGTTTTTAATGACCAACTAATAACTTCTGCTATTTAACTGATAAGAGTTCTCAAAAAATGCAACTGTATTGAACATAGCACCCAATCACTCGTTTAATATTTTTTGTTCCCTGTCATTTCGCTGTATTTTATGTTTGATTTAGCACAGGTGCCCTCTTACGTCATACTCCGAAAGTCCCCTTAGGCATTTGTGCGCATGCGCGCTACTCATGAATGGTGCTTTATAGAGGACGCACAAAAATACAGATTAAAATCATTTATATTTAGGTTAAATGGAAGATATAGCTTGTGCTGCATGTTAGCTTGCAAATTATGCCCAAGAACATAATTTATTAAGCCATATGTCTTACTAACAAGAAACAATGCCTCTAACCACAGGTCACGTACGAAAAATAATGCCCCGTTTAAGCCATTCTGAAGGGGTGGAGCGGAAAATGAAAATAAATACGGCCTTTTAAAATTTAAATGCTCCAGCGATTTCATTCCGTCAACCCCTTAGAACCCACCAAGAGCTAAATTCAGGTGTTTGCGAGTAGTTTCATTTAAAACGGAGAGGGCTGCCTTCCGCCTGTGTTTTCTGTTGTACTGACATGAGAGTCAGGGCTCCGAGCTTTCGGTCTGCGAACTACATCACTGAGCCTCTTCTAAAAGCATTTAAATAAAAACACTCCAGCGACTGTACGCAATGTAAACATAATATCATTTTAAAGAGCTATATTAAGCGCATATGAGCTGCTTTTATATGGTTTACGGATGAGCTTCAGGGCTGGCGTTTCTTCGTCCGTGTTCACAAAACTACATATTTTAAAGGCATTTAAAAAATAAAAACACTCCAGCGATTGAACAGTAATAGTAGATTAGTGTATTGAAAACGTTAAAATGCTTGCTTATTTGTGCTGCATTTTTGTGGAAACGAATTAGCTAGTAAAGACTGTTTCATGAATATGGTCTCATCGTTTGAGCCACATAGTTCAACAAAGCACGGCCGTTTTTAATGACCAACTAATAACTTCTGCTATTTAACTGATAAGAGTTCTCAAAAAATGCAACTGTATTGAACATAGCACCCAATCACTCGTTTAATATTTTTTGTTCCCTGTCATTTCGCTGTATTTTATGTTTGATTTAGCACAGGTGCCCTCTTACGTCATACTCCGAAAGTCCCCTTAGGCATTTGTGCGCTACTCATAAATGGTGCTTTATAGAGGACGCACAAAAATACAGATTAAAATCATTTATATTTAGGTTAAATGGAAGATATAGCTTGTGCTGCATGTTAGCTTGCAAATTATGCCCAAGAACATAATTTATTAAGCCATATGTCTTACTAACAAGAAACAATGCCTCTAACCACAGGTCACGTACGAAAAATAATGCCCCGTTTAAGCCATTCTGAAGGGGTGGAGCGGAAAATGAAAATAAATACGGCCTTTTAAAATTTAAATGCTCCAGCGATTTCATTCCGTCAACCCCTTAGAACCCACCAAGAGCTAAATTCAGGTGTTTGCGAGTAGTTTCATTTAAAACGGAGAGGGCTGCCTTCAGCCTGTGTTTTCTGTTGTACTGACATGAGAGTCAGGGCTCCGAGCTTTCGGTCTGCGAACTACATCACTGAGCCTCTTCTAGCATTTAAATAAAAACACTCCAGCGACTGTACGCAATGTAAACATAATATCATTTTAAAGAGCTATATTAAGCGCATATGAGCTGCTTTTATATGGTTTACGGATGAGCTTCAGGGCTGGCGTTTCTTCGTCCGTGTTCACAAAACTACATATTTTAAAGGCATTTAAAAAATAAAAACACTCCAGCGATTGAACAGTAATAGTAGATTAGTGTATTGAAAACGTTAAAATGCTTGCTTATTTGTGCTGCATTTTTGTGGAAACGAATTAGCTAGTAAAGACTGTTTCATGAATATGGTCTCATCGTTTGAGCCACATAGTTCAACAAAGCACGGCCGTTTTTAATGACCAACTAATAACTTCTGCTATTTAACTGATAAGAGTTCTCAAAAAATGCAACTGTATTGAACATAGCACCCAATCACTCGTTTAATATTTTTTGTTCCCTGTCATTTCGCTGTATTTTATGTTTGATTTAGCACAGGTGCCCTCTTACGTCATACTCCGAAAGTCCCCTTAGGCATTTGTGCGCATGCGCGCTACTCATGAATGGTGCTTTATAGAGGACGCACAAAAATACAGATTAAAATCATTTATATTTAGGTTAAATGGAAGATATAGCTTGTGCTGCATGTTAGCTTGCAAATTATGCCCAAGAACATAATTTATTAAGCCATATGTCTTACTAACAAGAAACAATGCCTCTAACCACAGGTCACGTACGAAAAATAATGCCCCGTTTAAGCCATTCTGAAGGGGTGGAGCGGAAAATGAAAATAAATACGGCCTTTTAAAATTTAAATGCTCCAGCGATTTCATTCCGTCAACCCCTTAGAACCCACCAAGAGCTAAATTCAGGTGTTTGCGAGTAGTTTCATTTAAAACGGAGAGGGCTGCCTTCCGCCTGTGTTTTCTGTTGTACTGACATGAGAGTCAGGGCTCCGAGCTTTCGGTCTGCGAACTACATCACTGAGCCTCTTCTAAAAGCATTTAAATAAAAACACTCCAGCGACTGTACGCAATGTAAACATAATATCATTTTAAAGAGCTATATTAAGCGCATATGAGCTGCTTTTATATGGTTTACGGATGAGCTTCAGGGCTGGCGTTTCTTCGTCCGTGTTCACAAAACTACATATTTTAAAGGCATTTAAAAAATAAAAACACTCCAGCGATTGAACAGTAATAGTAGATTAGTGTATTGAAAACGTTAAAATGCTTGCTTATTTGTGCTGCATTTTTGTGGAAACGAATTAGCTAGTAAAGACTGTTTCATGAATATGGTCTCATCGTTTGAGCCACATAGTTCAACAAAGCACGGCCGTTTTTAATGACCAACTAATAACTTCTGCTATTTAACTGATAAGAGTTCTCAAAAAATGCAACTGTATTGAACATAGCACCCAATCACTCGTTTAATATTTTTTGTTCCCTGTCATTTCGCTGTATTTTATGTTTGATTTAGCACAGGTGCCCTCTTACGTCATACTCCGAAAGTCCCCTTAGGCATTTGTGCGCATGCGCGCTACTCATAAATGGTGCTTTATAGAGGACGCACAAAAATACAGATTAAAATCATTTATATTTAGGTTAAATGTAAGATATAGCTTGTGCTGCATGTTAGCTTGCAAATTATGCCCAAGAACATAATTTATTAAGCCATATGTCTTACTAACAAGAAACAATGCCTCTAACCACAGGTCACGTACGAAAAATAATGCCCCGTTTAAGCCATTCTGAAGGGGTGGAGCGGAAAATGAAAATAAATACGGCCTTTTAAAATTTAAATGCTCCAGCGATTTCATTCCGTCAACCCCTTAGAACCCACCAAGAGCTAAATTCAGGTGTTTGCGAGTAGTTTCATTTAAAACGGAGAGGGCTGCCTTCCGCCTGTGTTTTCTGTTGTACTGACATGAGAGTCAGGGCTCCGAGCTTTCGGTCTGCGAACTACATCACTGAGCCTCTTCTAAAAGCATTTAAATAAAAACACTCCAGCGACTGTACGCAATGTAAACATAATATCATTTTAAAGAGCTATATTAAGCGCATATGAGCTGCTTTTATATGGTTTACGGATGAGCTTCAGGGCTGGCGTTTCTTCGTCCGTGTTCACAAAACTACATATTTTAAAGGCATTTAAAAAATAAAAACACTCCAGCGATTGAACAGTAATAGTAGATTAGTGTATTGAAAACGTTAAAATGCTTGCTTATTTGTGCTGCATTTTTGTGGAAACGAATTAGCTAGTAAAGACTGTTTCATGAATATGGTCTCATCGTTTGAGCCACATAGTTCAACAAAGCACGGCCGTTTTTAATGACCAACTAATAACTTCTGCTATTTAACTGATAAGAGTTCTCAAAAAATGCAACTGTATTGAACATAGCACCCAATCACTCGTTTAATATTTTTTGTTCCCTGTCATTTCGCTGTATTTTATGTTTGATTTAGCACAGGTGCCCTCTTACGTCATACTCCGAAAGTCCCCTTAGGCATTTGTGCGCATGCGCGCTACTCATAAATGGTGCTTTATAGAGGACGCACAAAAATACAGATTAAAATCATTTATATTTAGGTTAAATGGAAGATATATCTTGTGCTGCATGTTAGCTTGCAAATTATGCCCAAGAACATAATTTATTAAGCCATATGTCTTACTAACAAGAAACAATGCCTCTAACCACAGGTCACGTACGAAAAATAATGCCCCGTTTAAGCCATTCTGAAGGGGTGGAGCGGAAAATGAAAATAAATACGGCCTTTTAAAATTTAAATGCTCCAGCGATTTCATTCCGTCAACCCCTTAGAACCCACCAAGAGCTAAATTCAGGTGTTTGCGAGTAGTTTCATTTAAAACGGAGAGGGCTGCCTTCCGCCTGTGTTTTCTGTTGTACTGACATGAGAGTCAGGGCTCCGAGCTTTCGGTCTGCGAACTACATCACTGAGCCTCTTCTAAAAGCATTTAAATAAAAACACTCCAGCGACTGTACGCAATGTAAACATAATATCATTTTAAAGAGCTATATTAAGCTATATTAAGCGCATATGAGCTGCTTTTATATGGTTTACGGATGAGCTTCAGGGTTGGCGTTTCTTCGTCCGTGTTCACAAAACTACATATTTTAAAGGCATTTAAAAAATAAAAAAACTCCAGCGATTGAACAGTAATAGTAGATTAGTGTATTGAAAACGTTAAAATGCTTGCTTATTTGTGCTGCATTTTTGTGGAAACGAATTAGCTAGTAAAGACTGTTTCATGAATATGGTCTCATCGTTTGAGCCACATAGTTCAACAAAGCACGGCCGTTTTTAATGACCAACTAATAACTTCTGCTATTTAACTGATAAGAGTTCTCAAAAAATGCAACTGTATTGAACATAGCACCCAATCACTCGTTTAATATTTTTTGTTCCCTGTCATTTCGCTGTATTTTATGTTTGATTTAGCACAGGTGCCCTCTTACGTCATACTCCGAAAGTCCCCTTAGGCATTTGTGCGCATGCGCGCTACTCATAAATGGTGCTTTATAGAGGACGCACAAAAATACAGATTAAAATCATTTATATTTAGGTTAAATGGAAGATATAGCTTGTGCTGCATGTTAGCTTGCAAATTATGCCCAAGAACATAATTTATTAAGCCATATGTCTTACTAACAAGAAACAATGCCTCTAACCACAGGTCACGTACGAAAAATAATGCCCCGTTTAAGCCATTCTGAAGGGGTGGAGCGGAAAATGAAAATAAATACGGCCTTTTAAAATTTAAATGCTCCAGCGATTTCATTCCGTCAACCCCTTAGAACCCACCAAGAGCTAAATTCAGGTGTTTGCGAGTAGTTTCATTTAAAACGGAGAGGGCTGCCTTCCGCCTGTGTTTTCTGTTGTACTGACATGAGAGTCAGGGCTCCGAGCTTTCGGTCTGCGAACTACATCACTGAGCCTCTTCTAAAAGCATTTAAATAAAAACACTCCAGCGACTGTACGCAATGTAAACATAATATCATTTTAAAGAGCTATATTAAGCGCATATGAGCTGCTTTTATATGGTTTACGGATGAGCTTCAGGGCTGGCGTTTCTTCGTCCGTGTTCACAAAACTACATATTTTAAAGGCATTTAAAAAATAAAAACACTCCAGCGATTGAACAGTAATAGTAGATTAGTGTATTGAAAACGTTAAAATGCTTGCTTATTTGTGCTGCATTTTTGTGGAAACGAATTAGCTAGTAAAGACTGTTTCATGAATATGGTCTCATCGTTTGAGCCACATAGTTCAACAAAGCACGGCCGTTTTTAATGACCAACTAATAACTTCTGCTATTTAACTGATAAGAGTTCTCAAAAAATGCAACTGTATTGAACATAGCACCCAATCACTCGTTTAATATTTTTTGTTCCCTGTCATTTCGCTGTATTTTATGTTTGATTTAGCACAGGTGCCCTCTTACGTCATACTCCGAAAGTCCCCTTAGGCATTTGTGCGCATGCGCGCTACTCATAAATGGTGCTTTATAGAGGACGCACAAAAATACAGATTAAAATCATTTATATTTAGGTTAAATGGAAGATATAGCTTGTGCTGCATGTTAGCTTGCAAATTATGCCCAAGAACATAATTTATTAAGCCATATGTCTTACTAACAAGAAACAATGCCTCTAACCACAGGTCACGTACGAAAAATAATGCCCCGTTTAAGCCATTCTGAAGGGGTGGAGCGGAAAATGAAAATAAATACGGCCTTTTAAAATTTAAATGCTCCAGCGATTTCATTCCGTCAACCCCTTAGAACCCACCAAGAGCTAAATTCAGGTGTTTGCGAGTAGTTTCATTTAAAACGGAGAGGGCTGCCTTCAGCCTGTGTTTTCTGTTGTACTCACATGAGAGTCAGGGCTCCGAGCTCTCGGTCTGCGAACTACATCACTGAACCTCTTTTAAAAGCATTTAAATAAAAACACTCCAGCGACTGTACGCAATGTAAACATAATATCATTTTAAAGAGCTTTATTAAGCGCATATGAGCTGCTTTTATATGGTTTACGGATAAGCTTCAGGGCTGGCGTTTCTTCGTCCGTGTTCACAAAACTACATATTTTAAAGGCATTTAAAAAATAAAAACACTCCAGCGATTGAACAGTAATAGTAGATTAGTGTATTGAAAACGTTAAAATGCTTGCTTATTTGTGCTGCATTTTTGTGGAAACGAATTAGCTAGTAAAGACTGTTTCATGAATATGGTCTCATCGTTTGAGCCACATAGTTCAACAAAGCACGGCCGTTTTTAATGACCAACTAATAACTTCTGCTATTTAACTGATAAGAGTTCTCAAAAAATGCAACTGTATTGAACATAGCACCCAATCACTCGTTTAATATTTTTTGTTCCCTGTCATTTCGCTGTATTTTATGTTTGATTTAGCACAGGTGCCCTCTTACGTCATACTCCGAAAGTCCCCTTAGGCATTTGTGCGCATGCGCGCTACTCATAAATGGTGCTTTATAGAGGACGCACAAAAATACAGATTAAAATCATTTATATTTAGGTTAAATGGAAGATATATCTTGTGCTGCATGTTAGCTTGCAAATTATGCCCAAGAACATAATTTATTAAGCCATATGTCTTACTAACAAGAAACAATGCCTCTAACCACAGGTCACGTACGAAAAATAATGCCCCGTTTAAGCCATTCTGAAGGGGTGGAGCGGAAAATGAAAATAAATACGGCCTTTTAAAATTTAAATGCTCCAGCGATTTCATTCCGTCAACCCCTTAGAACCCACCAAGAGCTAAATTCAGGTGTTTGCGAGTAGTTTCATTTAAAACGGAGAGGGCTGCCTTCCGCCTGTGTTTTCTGTTGTACTGACATGAGAGTCAGGGCTCCGAGCTTTCGGTCTGCGAACTACATCACTGAGCCTCTTCTAAAAGCATTTAAATAAAAACACTCCAGCGACTGTACGCAATGTAAACATAATATCATTTTAAAGAGCTATATTAAGCTATATTAAGCGCATATGAGCTGCTTTTATATGGTTTACGGATGAGCTTCAGGGTTGGCGTTTCTTCGTCCGTGTTCACAAAACTACATATTTTAAAGGCATTTAAAAAATAAAAAAACTCCAGCGATTGAACAGTAATAGTAGATTAGTGTATTGAAAACGTTAAAATGCTTGCTTATTTGTGCTGCATTTTTGTGGAAACGAATTAGCTAGTAAAGACTGTTTCATGAATATGGTCTCATCGTTTGAGCCACATAGTTCAACAAAGCACGGCCGTTTTTAATGACCAACTAATAACTTCTGCTATTTAACTGATAAGAGTTCTCAAAAAATGCAACTGTATTGAACATAGCACCCAATCACTCGTTTAATATTTTTTGTTCCCTGTCATTTCGCTGTATTTTATGTTTGATTTAGCACAGGTGCCCTCTTACGTCATACTCCGAAAGTCCCCTTAGGCATTTGTGCGCATGCGCGCTACTCATAAATGGTGCTTTATAGAGGACGCACAAAAATACAGATTAAAATCATTTATATTTAGGTTAAATGGAAGATATAGCTTGTGCTGCATGTTAGCTTGCAAATTATGCCCAAGAACATAATTTATTAAGCCATATGTCTTACTAACAAGAAACAATGCCTCTAACCACAGGTCACGTACGAAAAATAATGCCCCGTTTAAGCCATTCTGAAGGGGTGGAGCGGAAAATGAAAATAAATACGGCCTTTTAAAATTTAAATGCTCCAGCGATTTCATTCCGTCAACCCCTTAGAACCCACCAAGAGCTAAATTCAGGTGTTTGCGAGTAGTTTCATTTAAAACGGAGAGGGCTGCCTTCCGCCTGTGTTTTCTGTTGTACTGACATGAGAGTCAGGGCTCCGAGCTTTCGGTCTGCGAACTACATCACTGAGCCTCTTCTAAAAGCATTTAAATAAAAACACTCCAGCGACTGTACGCAATGTAAACATAATATCATTTTAAAGAGCTATATTAAGCGCATATGAGCTGCTTTTATATGGTTTACGGATGAGCTTCAGGGCTGGCGTTTCTTCGTCCGTGTTCACAAAACTACATATTTTAAAGGCATTTAAAAAATAAAAACACTCCAGCGATTGAACAGTAATAGTAGATTAGTGTATTGAAAACGTTAAAATGCTTGCTTATTTGTGCTGCATTTTTGTGGAAACGAATTAGCTAGTAAAGACTGTTTCATGAATATGGTCTCATCGTTTGAGCCACATAGTTCAACAAAGCACGGCCGTTTTTAATGACCAACTAATAACTTCTGCTATTTAACTGATAAGAGTTCTCAAAAAATGCAACTGTATTGAACATAGCACCCAATCACTCGTTTAATATTTTTTGTTCCCTGTCATTTCGCTGTATTTTATGTTTGATTTAGCACAGGTGCCCTCTTACGTCATACTCCGAAAGTCCCCTTAGGCATTTGTGCGCATGCGCGCTACTCATAAATGGTGCTTTATAGAGGACGCACAAAAATACAGATTAAAATCATTTATATTTAGGTTAAATGGAAGATATAGCTTGTGCTGCATGTTAGCTTGCAAATTATGCCCAAGAACATAATTTATTAAGCCATATGTCTTACTAACAAGAAACAATGCCTCTAACCACAGGTCACGTACGAAAAATAATGCCCCGTTTAAGCCATTCTGAAGGGGTGGAGCGGAAAATGAAAATAAATACGGCCTTTTAAAATTTAAATGCTCCAGCGATTTCATTCCGTCAACCCCTTAGAACCCACCAAGAGCTAAATTCAGGTGTTTGCGAGTAGTTTCATTTAAAACGGAGAGGGCTGCCTTCAGCCTGTGTTTTCTGTTGTACTCACATGAGAGTCAGGGCTCCGAGCTCTCGGTCTGCGAACTACATCACTGAACCTCTTTTAAAAGCATTTAAATAAAAACACTCCAGCGACTGTACGCAATGTAAACATAATATCATTTTAAAGAGCTTTATTAAGCGCATATGAGCTGCTTTTATATGGTTTACGGATAAGCTTCAGGGCTGGCGTTTCTTCGTCCGTGTTCACAAAACTACATATTTTAAAGGCATTTAAAAAATAAAAACACTCCAGCGATTGAACAGTAATAGTAGATTAGTGTATTGAAAACGTTAAAATGCTTGCTTATTTGTGCTGCATTTTTGTGGAAACGAATTAGCTAGTAAAGACTGTTTCATGAATATGGTCTCATCGTTTGAGCCACATAGTTCAACAAAGCACGGCCGTTTTTAATGACCAACTAATAACTTCTGCTATTTAACTGATAAGAGTTCTCAAAAAATGCAACTGTATTGAACATAGCACCCAATCACTCGTTTAATATTTTTTGTTCCCTGTCATTTCGCTGTATTTTATGTTTGATTTAGCACAGGTGCCCTCTTACGTCATACTCCGAAAGTCCCCTTAGGCATTTGTGCGCTACTCATAAATGGTGCTTTATAGAGGACGCACAAAAATACAGATTAAAATCATTTATATTTAGGTTAAATGGAAGATATAGCTTGTGCTGCATGTTAGCTTGCAAATTATGCCCAAGAACATAATTTATTAAGCCATATGTCTTACTAACAAGAAACAATGCCTCTAACCACAGGTCACGTACGAAAAATAATGCCCCGTTTAAGCCATTCTGAAGGGGTGGAGCGGAAAATGAAAATAAATACGGCCTTTTAAAATTTAAATGTTCCAGCGATTTCATTCCGTCAACCCCTTAGAACCCACCAAGAGCTAAATTCAGGTGTTTGCGAGTAGTTTCATTTAAAACGGAGAGGGCTGCCTTCAGCCTGTGTTTTCTGTTGTACTGACATGAGAGTCAGGGCTCCGAGCTTTCGGTCTGCGAACTACATCACTGAGCCTCTTCTAGCATTTAAATAAAAACACTCCAGCGACTGTACGCAATGTAAACATAATATCATTTTAAAGAGCTATATTAAGCGCATATGAGCTGCTTTTATATGGTTTACGGATGAGCTTCAGGGCTGGCGTTTCTTCGTCCGTGTTCACAAAACTACATATTTTAAAGGCATTTAAAAAATAAAAACACTCCAGCGATTGAACAGTAATAGTAGATTAGTGTATTGAAAACGTTAAAATGCTTGCTTATTTGTGCTGCATTTTTGTGGAAACGAATTAGCTAGTAAAGACTGTTTCATGAATATGGTCTCATCGTTTGAGCCACATAGTTCAACAAAGCACGGCCGTTTTTAATGACCAACTAATAACTTCTGCTATTTAACTGATAAGAGTTCTCAAAAAATGCAACTGTATTGAACATAGCACCCAATCACTCGTTTAATATTTTTTGTTCCCTGTCATTTCGCTGTATTTTATGTTTGATTTAGCACAGGTGCCCTCTCACGTCATACTCCGAAAGTCCCCTTAGGCATTTGTGCGCATGCGCGCTACTCATAAATGGTGCTTTATAGAGGACGCACAAAAATACAGATTAAAATCATTTATATTTAGGTTAAATGGAAGATATAGCTTGTGCTGCATGTTAGCTTGCAAATTATGCCCAAGAACATAATTTATTAAGCCATATGTCTTACTAACAAGAAACAATGCCTCTAACCACAGGTCACGTACGAAAAATAATGCCCCGTTTAAGCCATTCTGAAGGGGTGGAGCGGAAAATGAAAATAAATACGGCCTTTTAAAATTTAAATGCTCCAGCGATTTCATTCCGTCAACCCCTTAGAACCCACCAAGAGCTAAATTCAGGTGTTTGCGAGTAGTTTCATTTAAAACGGAGAGGGCTGCCTTCCGCCTGTGTTTTCTGTTGTACTGACATGAGAGTCAGGGCTCCGAGCTTTCGGTCTGCGAACTACATCACTGAGCCTCTTCTAAAAGCATTTAAATAAAAACACTCCAGCGACTGTACGCAATGTAAACATAATATCATTTTAAAGAGCTATATTAAGCGCATATGAGCTGCTTTTATATGGTTTACGGATGAGCTTCAGGGCTGGCGTTTCTTCGTCCGTGTTCACAAAACTACATATTTTAAAGGCATTTAAAAAATAAAAACACTCCAGCGATTGAACAGTAATAGTAGATTAGTGTATTGAAAACGTTAAAATGCTTGCTTATTTGTGCTGCATTTTTGTGGAAACGAATTAGCTAGTAAAGACTGTTTCATGAATATGGTCTCATCGTTTGAGCCACATAGTTCAACAAAGCACGGCCGTTTTTAATGACCAACTAATAACTTCTGCTATTTAACTGATAAGAGTTCTCAAAAAATGCAACTGTATTGAACATAGCACCCAATCACTCGTTTAATATTTTTTGTTCCCTGTCATTTCGCTGTATTTTATGTTTGATTTAGCACAGGTGCCCTCTTACGTCATACTCCGAAAGTCCCCTTAGGCATTTGTGCGCATGCGCGCTACTCATAAATGGTGCTTTATAGAGGACGCACAAAAATACAGATTAAAATCATTTATATTTAGGTTAAATGGAAGATATAGCTTGTGCTGCATGTTAGCTTGCAAATTATGCCCAAGAACATAATTTATTAAGCCATATGTCTTACTAACAAGAAACAATGCCTCTAACCACAGGTCACGTACGAAAAATAATGCCCCGTTTAAGCCATTCTGAAGGGGTGGAGCGGAAAATGAAAATAAATACGGCCTTTTAAAATTTAAATGCTCCAGCGATTTCATTCCGTCAACCCCTTAGAACCCACCAAGAGCTAAATTCAGGTGTTTGCGAGTAGTTTCATTTAAAACGGAGAGGGCTGCCTTCCGCCTGTGTTTTCTGTTGTACTGACATGAGAGTCAGGGCTCCGAGCTTTCGGTCTGCGAACTACATCACTGAGCCTCTTCTAAAAGCATTTAAATAAAAACACTCCAGCGACTGTACGCAATGTAAACATAATATCATTTTAAAGAGCTATATTAAGCGCATATGAGCTGCTTTTATATGGTTTACGGATGAGCTTCAGGGCTGGCGTTTCTTCGTCCGTGTTCACAAAACTACATATTTTAAAGGCATTTAAAAAATAAAAACACTCCAGCGATTGAACAGTAATAGTAGATTAGTGTATTGAAAACGTTAAAATGCTTGCTTATTTGTGCTGCATTTTTGTGGAAACGAATTAGCTAGTAAAGACTGTTTCATGAATATGGTCTCATCGTTTGAGCCACATAGTTCAACAAAGCACGGCCGTTTTTAATGACCAACTAATAACTTCTGCTATTTAACTGATAAGAGTTCTCAAAAAATGCAACTGTATTGAACATAGCACCCAATCACTCGTTTAATATTTTTTGTTCCCTGTCATTTCGCTGTATTTTATGTTTGATTTAGCACAGGTGCCCTCTTACGTCATACTCCGAAAGTCCCCTTAGGCATTTGTGCGCATGCGCGCTACTCATAAATGGTGCTTTATAGAGGACGCACAAAAATACAGATTAAAATCATTTATATTTAGGTTAAATGTAAGATATAGCTTGTGCTGCATGTTAGCTTGCAAATTATGCCCAAGAACATAATTTATTAAGCCATATGTCTTACTAACAAGAAACAATGCCTCTAACCACAGGTCACGTACGAAAAATAATGCCCCGTTTAAGCCATTCTGAAGGGGTGGAGCGGAAAATGAAAATAAATACGGCCTTTTAAAATTTAAATGCTCCAGCGATTTCATTCCGTCAACCCCTTAGAACCCACCAAGAGCTAAATTCAGGTGTTTGCGAGTAGTTTCATTTAAAACGGAGAGGGCTGCCTTCCGCCTGTGTTTTCTGTTGTACTGACATGAGAGTCAGGGCTCCGAGCTTTCGGTCTGCGAACTACATCACTGAGCCTCTTCTAAAAGCATTTAAATAAAAACACTCCAGCGACTGTACGCAATGTAAACATAATATCATTTTAAAGAGCTATATTAAGCGCATATGAGCTGCTTTTATATGGTTTACGGATGAGCTTCAGGGCTGGCGTTTCTTCGTCCGTGTTCACAAAACTACATATTTTAAAGGCATTTAAAAAATAAAAACACTCCAGCGATTGAACAGTAATAGTAGATTAGTGTATTGAAAACGTTAAAATGCTTGCTTATTTGTGCTGCATTTTTGTGGAAACGAATTAGCTAGTAAAGACTGTTTCATGAATATGGTCTCATCGTTTGAGCCACATAGTTCAACAAAGCACGGCCGTTTTTAATGACCAACTAATAACTTCTGCTATTTAACTGATAAGAGTTCTCAAAAAATGCAACTGTATTGAACATAGCACCCAATCACTCGTTTAATATTTTTTGTTCCCTGTCATTTCGCTGTATTTTATGTTTGATTTAGCACAGGTGCCCTCTTACGTCATACTCCGAAAGTCCCCTTAGGCATTTGTGCGCATGCGCGCTACTCATAAATGGTGCTTTATAGAGGACGCACAAAAATACAGATTAAAATCATTTATATTTAGGTTAAATGGAAGATATAGCTTGTGCTGCATGTTAGCTTGCAAATTATGCCCAAGAACATAATTTATTAAGCCATATGTCTTACTAACAAGAAACAATGCCTCTAACCACAGGTCACGTACGAAAAATAATGCCCCGTTTAAGCCATTCTGAAGGGGTGGAGCGGAAAATGAAAATAAATACGGCCTTTTAAAATTTAAATGCTCCAGCGATTTCATTCCGTCAACCCCTTAGAACCCACCAAGAGCTAAATTCAGGTGTTTGCGAGTAGTTTCATTTAAAACGGAGAGGGCTGCCTTCAGCCTGTGTTTTCTGTTGTACTCACATGAGAGTCAGGGCTCCGAGCTCTCGGTCTGCGAACTACATCACTGAACCTCTTTTAAAAGCATTTAAATAAAAACACTCCAGCGACTGTACGCAATGTAAACATAATATCATTTTAAAGAGCTTTATTAAGCGCATATGAGCTGCTTTTATATGGTTTACGGATAAGCTTCAGGGCTGGCGTTTCTTCGTCCGTGTTCACAAAACTACATATTTTAAAGGCATTTAAAAAATAAAAACACTCCAGCGATTGAACAGTAATAGTAGATTAGTGTATTGAAAACGTTAAAATGCTTGCTTATTTGTGCTGCATTTTTGTGGAAACGAATTAGCTAGTAAAGATTGTTTCATGAATATGGTCTCATCGTTTGAGCCACATAGTTCAACAAAGCACGGCCGTTTTTAATGACCAACTAATAACTTCTGCTATTTAACTGATAAGAGTTCTCAAAAAATGCAACTGTATTGAACATAGCACCCAATCACTCGTTTAATATTTTTTGTTCCCTGTCATTTCGCTGTATTTTATGTTTGATTTAGCACAGGTGCCCTCTTACGTCATACTCCGAAAGTCCCCTTAGGCATTTGTGCGCTACTCATAAATGGTGCTTTATAGAGGACGCACAAAAATACAGATTAAAATCATTTATATTTAGGTTAAATGGAAGATATAGCTTGTGCTGCATGTTAGCTTGCAAATTATGCCCAAGAACATAATTTATTAAGCCATATGTCTTACTAACAAGAAACAATGCCTCTAACCACAGGTCACGTACGAAAAATAATGCCCCGTTTAAGCCATTCTGAAGGGGTGGAGCGGAAAATGAAAATAAATACGGCCTTTTAAAATTTAAATGCTCCAGCGATTTCATTCCGTCAACCCCTTAGAACCCACCAAGAGCTAAATTCAGGTGTTTGCGAGTAGTTTCATTTAAAACGGAGAGGGCTGCCTTCAGCCTGTGTTTTCTGTTGTACTGACATGAGAGTCAGGGCTCCGAGCTTTCGGTCTGCGAACTACATCACTGAGCCTCTTCTAGCATTTAAATAAAAACACTCCAGCGACTGTACGCAATGTAAACATAATATCATTTTAAAGAGCTATATTAAGCGCATATGAGCTGCTTTTATATGGTTTACGGATGAGCTTCAGGGCTGGCGTTTCTTCGTCCGTGTTCACAAAACTACATATTTTAAAGGCATTTAAAAAATAAAAACACTCCAGCGATTGAACAGTAATAGTAGATTAGTCTATTGAAAACGTTAAAATGCTTGCTTATTTGTGCTGCATTTTTGTGGAAACGAATTAGCTAGTAAAGACTGTTTCATGAATATGGTCTCATCGTTTGAGCCACATAGTTCAACAAAGCACGGCCGTTTTTAATGACCAACTAATAACTTCTGCTATTTAACTGATAAGAGTTCTCAAAAAATGCAACTGTATTGAACATAGCACCCAATCACTCGTTTAATATTTTTTGTTCCCTGTCATTTCGCTGTATTTTATGTTTGATTTAGCACAGGTGCCCTCTCACGTCATACTCCGAAAGTCCCCTTAGGCATTTGTGCGCATGCGCGCTACTCATAAATGGTGCTTTATAGAGGACGCACAAAAATACAGATTAAAATCATTTATATTTAGGTTAAATGGAAGATATAGCTTGTGCTGCATGTTAGCTTGCAAATTATGCCCAAGAACATAATTTATTAAGCCATATGTCTTACTAACAAGAAACAATGCCTCTAACCACAGGTCACGTACGAAAAATAATGCCCCGTTTAAGCCATTCTGAAGGGGTGGAGCGGAAAATGAAAATAAATACGGCCTTTTAAAATTTAAATGCTCCAGCGATTTCATTCCGTCAACCCCTTAGAACCCACCAAGAGCTAAATTCAGGTGTTTGCGAGTAGTTTCATTTAAAACGGAGAGGGCTGCCTTCCGCCTGTGTTTTCTGTTGTACTGACATGAGAGTCAGGGCTCCGAGCTTTCGGTCTGCGAACTACATCACTGAGCCTCTTCTAAAAGCATTTAAATAAAAACACTCCAGCGACTGTACGCAATGTAAACATAATATCATTTTAAAGAGCTATATTAAGCGCATATGAGCTGCTTTTATATGGTTTACGGATGAGCTTCAGGGCTGGCGTTTCTTCGTCCGTGTTCACAAAACTACATATTTTAAAGGCATTTAAAAAATAAAAACACTCCAGCGATTGAACAGTAATAGTAGATTAGTGTATTGAAAACGTTAAAATGCTTGCTTATTTGTGCTGCATTTTTGTGGAAACGAATTAGCTAGTAAAGACTGTTTCATGAATATGGTCTCATCGTTTGAGCCACATAGTTCAACAAAGCACGGCCGTTTTTAATGACCAACTAATAACTTCTGCTATTTAACTGATAAGAGTTCTCAAAAAATGCAACTGTATTGAACATAGCACCCAATCACTCGTTTAATATTTTTTGTTCCCTGTCATTTCGCTGTATTTTATGTTTGATTTAGCACAGGTGCCCTCTTACGTCATACTCCGAAAGTCCCCTTAGGCATTTGTGCGCATGCGCGCTACTCATGAATGGTGCTTTATAGAGGACGCACAAAAATACAGATTAAAATCATTTATATTTAGGTTAAATGGAAGATATAGCTTGTGCTGCATGTTAGCTTGCAAATTATGCCCAAGAACATAATTTATTAAGCCATATGTCTTACTAACAAGAAACAATGCCTCTAACCACAGGTCACGTACGAAAAATAATGCCCCGTTTAAGCCATTCTGAAGGGGTGGAGCGGAAAATGAAAATAAATACGGCCTTTTAAAATTTAAATGCTCCAGCGATTTCATTCCGTCAACCCCTTAGAACCCACCAAGAGCTAAATTCAGGTGTTTGCGAGTAGTTTCATTTAAAACGGAGAGGGCTGCCTTCCGCCTGTGTTTTCTGTTGTACTGACATGAGAGTCAGGGCTCCGAGCTTTCGGTCTGCGAACTACATCACTGAGCCTCTTCTAAAAGCATTTAAATAAAAACACTCCAGCGACTGTACGCAATGTAAACATAATATCATTTTAAAGAGCTATATTAAGCGCATATGAGCTGCTTTTATATGGTTTACGGATGAGCTTCAGGGCTGGCGTTTCTTCGTCCGTGTTCACAAAACTACATATTTTAAAGGCATTTAAAAAATAAAAACACTCCAGCGATTGAACAGTAATAGTAGATTAGTGTATTGAAAACGTTAAAATGCTTGCTTATTTGTGCTGCATTTTTGTGGAAACGAATTAGCTAGTAAAGACTGTTTCATGAATATGGTCTCATCGTTTGAGCCACATAGTTCAACAAAGCACGGCCGTTTTTAATGACCAACTAATAACTTCTGCTATTTAACTGATAAGAGTTCTCAAAAAATGCAACTGTATTGAACATAGCACCCAATCACTCGTTTAATATTTTTTGTTCCCTGTCATTTCGCTGTATTTTATGTTTGATTTAGCACAGGTGCCCTCTTACGTCATACTCCGAAAGTCCCCTTAGGCATTTGTGCGCATGCGCGCTACTCATGAATGGTGCTTTATAGAGGACGCACAAAAATACAGATTAAAATCATTTATATTTAGGTTAAATGGAAGATATAGCTTGTGCTGCATGTTAGCTTGCAAATTATGCCCAAGAACATAATTTATTAAGCCATATGTCTTACTAACAAGAAACAATGCCTCTAACCACAGGTCACGTACGAAAAATAATGCCCCGTTTAAGCCATTCTGAAGGGGTGGAGCGGAAAATGAAAATAAATACGGCCTTTTAAAATTTAAATGCTCCAGCGATTTCATTCCGTCAACCCCTTAGAACCCACCAAGAGCTAAATTCAGGTGTTTGCGAGTAGTTTCATTTAAAACGGAGAGGGCTGCCTTCCGCCTGTGTTTTCTGTTGTACTGACATGAGAGTCAGGGCTCCGAGCTTTCGGTCTGCGAACTACATCACTGAGCCTCTTCTAAAAGCATTTAAATAAAAACACTCCAGCGACTGTACGCAATGTAAACATAATATCATTTTAAAGAGCTATATTAAGCGCATATGAGCTGCTTTTATATGGTTTACGGATGAGCTTCAGGGCTGGCGTTTCTTCGTCCGTGTTCACAAAACTACATATTTTAAAGGCATTTAAAAAATAAAAACACTCCAGCGATTGAACAGTAATAGTAGATTAGTGTATTGAAAACGTTAAAATGCTTGCTTATTTGTGCTGCATTTTTGTGGAAACGAATTAGCTAGTAAAGACTGTTTCATGAATATGGTCTCATCGTTTGAGCCACATAGTTCAACAAAGCACGGCCGTTTTTAATGACCAACTAATAACTTCTGCTATTTAACTGATAAGAGTTCTCAAAAAATGCAACTGTATTGAACATAGCACCCAATCACTCGTTTAATATTTTTTGTTCCCTGTCATTTCGCTGTATTTTATGTTTGATTTAGCACAGGTGCCCTCTTACGTCATACTCCGAAAGTCCCCTTAGGCATTTGTGCGCATGCGCGCTACTCATGAATGGTGCTTTATAGAGGACGCACAAAAATACAGATTAAAATCATTTATATTTAGGTTAAATGTAAGATATAGCTTGTGCTGCATGTTAGCTTGCAAATTATGCCCAAGAACATAATTTATTAAGCCATATGTCTTACTAACAAGAAACAATGCCTCTAACCACAGGTCACGTACGAAAAATAATGCCCCGTTTAAGCCATTCTGAAGGGGTGGAGCGGAAAATGAAAATAAATACGGCCTTTTAAAATTTAAATGCTCCAGCGATTTCATTCCGTCAACCCCTTAGAACCCACCAAGAGCTAAATTCAGGTGTTTGCGAGTAGTTTCATTTAAAACGGAGAGGGCTGCCTTCCGCCTGTGTTTTCTGTTGTACTGACATGAGAGTCAGGGCTCCGAGCTTTCGGTCTGCGAACTACATCACTGAGCCTCTTCTAAAAGCATTTAAATAAAAACACTCCAGCGACTGTACGCAATGTAAACATAATATCATTTTAAAGAGCTATATTAAGCGCATATGAGCTGCTTTTATATGGTTTACGGATGAGCTTCAGGGCTGGCGTTTCTTCGTCCGTGTTCACAAAACTACATATTTTAAAGGCATTTAAAAAATAAAAACACTCCAGCGATTGAACAGTAATAGTAGATTAGTGTATTGAAAACGTTAAAATGCTTGCTTATTTGTGCTGCATTTTTGTGGAAACGAATTAGCTAGTAAAGACTGTTTCATGAATATGGTCTAATCGTTTGAGCCACATAGTTCAACAAAGCACGGCCGTTTTTAATGACCAACTAATAACTTCTGCTATTTAACTGATAAGAGTTCTCAAAAAATGCAACTGTATTGAACATAGCACCCAATCACTCGTTTAATATTTTTTGATCCCTGTCATTTCGCTGTATTTTATGTTTGATTTAGCACAGGTGCCCTCTTACGTCATACTCCGAAAGTCCCCTTAGGCATTTGTGCGCATGCGCGCTACTCATAAATGGTGCTTTATAGAGGACGCACAAAAATACAGATTAAAATCATTTATATTTAGGTTAAATGGAAGATATAGCTTGTGCTGCATGTTAGCTTGCAAATTATGCCCAAGAACATAATTTATTAAGCCATATGTCTTACTAACAAGAAACAATGCCTCTAACCACAGGTCACGTACGAAAAATAATGCCCCGTTTAAGCCATTCTGAAGGGGTGGAGCGGAAAATGAAAATAAATACGGCCTTTTAAAATTTAAATGCTCCAGCGATTTCATTCCGTCAACCCCTTAGAACCCACCAAGAGCTAAATTCAGGTGTTTGCGAGTAGTTTCATTTAAAACGGAGAGGGCTGCCTTCAGCCTGTGTTTTCTGTTGTACTCACATGAGAGTCAGGGCTCCGAGCTCTCGGTCTGCGAACTACATCACTGAACCTCTTTTAAAAGCATTTAAATAAAAACACTCCAGCGACTGTACGCAATGTAAACATAATATCATTTTAAAGAGCTTTATTAAGCGCATATGAGCTGCTTTTATATGGTTTACGGATAAGCTTCAGGGCTGGCGTTTCTTCGTCCGTGTTCACAAAACTACATATTTTAAAGGCATTTAAAAAATAAAAACACTCCAGCGATTGAACAGTAATAGTAGATTAGTGTATTGAAAACGTTAAAATGCTTGCTTATTTGTGCTGCATTTTTGTGGAAACGAATTAGCTAGTAAAGACTGTTTCATGAATATGGTCTCATCGTTTGAGCCACATAGTTCAACAAAGCACGGCCGTTTTTAATGACCAACTAATAACTTCTGCTATTTAACTGATAAGAGTTCTCAAAAAATGCAACTGTATTGAACATAGCACCCAATCACTCGTTTAATATTTTTTGTTCCCTGTCATTTCGCTGTATTTTATGTTTGATTTAGCACAGGTGCCCTCTTACGTCATACTCCGAAAGTCCCCTTAGGCATTTGTGCGCTACTCATAAATGGTGCTTTATAGAGGACGCACAAAAATACAGATTAAAATCATTTATATTTAGGTTAAATGGAAGATATAGCTTGTGCTGCATGTTAGCTTGCAAATTATGCCCAAGAACATAATTTATTAAGCCATATGTCTTACTAACAAGAAACAATGCCTCTAACCACAGGTCACGTACGAAAAATAATGCCCCGTTTAAGCCATTCTGAAGGGGTGGAGCGGAAAATGAAAATAAATACGGCCTTTTAAAATTTAAATGCTCCAGCGATTTCATTCCGTCAACCCCTTAGAACCCACCAAGAGCTAAATTCAGGTGTTTGCGAGTAGTTTCATTTAAAACGGAGAGGGCTGCCTTCAGCCTGTGTTTTCTGTTGTACTGACATGAGAGTCAGGGCTCCGAGCTTTCGGTCTGCGAACTACATCACTGAGCCTCTTCTAGCATTTAAATAAAAACACTCCAGCGACTGTACGCAATGTAAACATAATATCATTTTAAAGAGCTATATTAAGCGCATATGAGCTGCTTTTATATGGTTTACGGATGAGCTTCAGGGCTGGCGTTTCTTCGTTCGTGTTCACAAAACTACATATTTTAAAGGCATTTAAAAAATAAAAACACTCCAGCGATTGAACAGTAATAGTAGATTAGTGTATTGAAAACGTTAAAATGCTTGCTTATTTGTGCTGCATTTTTGTGGAAACGAATTAGCTAGTAAAGACTGTTTCATGAATATGGTCTCATCGTTTGAGCCACATAGTTCAACAAAGCACGGCCGTTTTTAATGACCAACTAATAACTTCTGCTATTTAACTGATAAGAGTTCTCAAAAAATGCAACTGTATTGAACATAGCACCCAATCACTCGTTTAATATTTTTTGTTCCCTGTCATTTCGCTGTATTTTATGTTTGATTTAGCACAGGTGCCCTCTCACGTCATACTCCGAAAGTCCCCTTAGGCATTTGTGCGCATGCGCGCTACTCATAAATGGTGCTTTATAGAGGACGCACAAAAATACAGATTAAAATCATTTATATTTAGGTTAAATGGAAGATATAGCTTGTGCTGCATGTTAGCTTGCAAATTATGCCCAAGAACATAATTTATTAAGCCATATGTCTTACTAACAAGAAACAATGCCTCTAACCACAGGTCACGTACGAAAAATAATGCCCCGTTTAAGCCATTCTGAAGGGGTGGAGCGGAAAATGAAAATAAATACGGCCTTTTAAAATTTAAATGCTCCAGCGATTTCATTCCGTCAACCCCTTAGAACCCACCAAGAGCTAAATTCAGGTGTTTGCGAGTAGTTTCATTTAAAACGGAGAGGGCTGCCTTCCGCCTGTGTTTTCTGTTGTACTGACATGAGAGTCAGGGCTCCGAGCTTTCGGTCTGCGAACTACATCACTGAGCCTCTTCTAAAAGCATTTAAATAAAAACACTCCAGCGACTGTACGCAATGTAAACATAATATCATTTTAAAGAGCTATATTAAGCGCATATGAGCTGCTTTTATATGGTTTACGGATGAGCTTCAGGGCTGGCGTTTCTTCGTCCGTGTTCACAAAACTACATATTTTAAAGGCATTTAAAAAATAAAAACACTCCAGCGATTGAACAGTAATAGTAGATTAGTGTATTGAAAACGTTAAAATGCTTGCTTATTTGTGCTGCATTTTTGTGGAAACGAATTAGCTAGTAAAGACTGTTTCATGAATATGGTCTCATCGTTTGAGCCACATAGTTCAACAAAGCACGGCCGTTTTTAATGACCAACTAATAACTTCTGCTATTTAACTGATAAGAGTTCTCAAAAAATGCAACTGTATTGAACATAGCACCCAATCACTCGTTTAATATTTTTTGTTCCCTGTCATTTCGCTGTATTTTATGTTTGATTTAGCACAGGTGCCCTCTTACGTCATACTCCGAAAGTCCCCTTAGGCATTTGTGCGCATGCGCGCTACTCATGAATGGTGCTTTATAGAGGACGCACAAAAATACAGATTAAAATCATTTATATTTAGGTTAAATGGAAGATATAGCTTGTGCTGCATGTTAGCTTGCAAATTATGCCCAAGAACATAATTTATTAAGCCATATGTCTTACTAACAAGAAACAATGCCTCTAACCACAGGTCACGTACGAAAAATAATGCCCCGTTTAAGCCATTCTGAAGGGGTGGAGCGGAAAATGAAAATAAATACGGCCTTTTAAAATTTAAATGCTCCAGCGATTTCATTCCGTCAACCCCTTAGAACCCACCAAGAGCTAAATTCAGGTGTTTGCGAGTAGTTTCATTTAAAACGGAGAGGGCTGCCTTCCGCCTGTGTTTTCTGTTGTACTGACATGAGAGTCAGGGCTCCGAGCTTTCGGTCTGCGAACTACATCACTGAGCCTCTTCTAAAAGCATTTAAATAAAAACACTCCAGCGACTGTACGCAATGTAAACATAATATCATTTTAAAGAGCTATATTAAGCGCATATGAGCTGCTTTTATATGGTTTACGGATGAGCTTCAGGGCTGGCGTTTCTTCGTCCGTGTTCACAAAACTACATATTTTAAAGGCATTTAAAAAATAAAAACACTCCAGCGATTGAACAGTAATAGTAGATTAGTGTATTGAAAACGTTAAAATGCTTGCTTATTTGTGCTGCATTTTTGTGGAAACGAATTAGCTAGTAAAGACTGTTTCATGAATATGGTCTCATCGTTTGAGCCACATAGTTCAACAAAGCACGGCCGTTTTTAATGACCAACTAATAACTTCTGCTATTTAACTGATAAGAGTTCTCAAAAAATGCAACTGTATTGAACATAGCACCCAATCACTCGTTTAATATTTTTTGTTCCCTGTCATTTCGCTGTATTTTATGTTTGATTTAGCACAGGTGCCCTCTTACGTCATACTCCGAAAGTCCCCTTAGGCATTTGTGCGCATGCGCGCTACTCATGAATGGTGCTTTATAGAGGACGCACAAAAATACAGATTAAAATCATTTATATTTAGGTTAAATGGAAGATATAGCTTGTGCTGCATGTTAGCTTGCAAATTATGCCCAAGAACATAATTTATTAAGCCATATGTCTTACTAACAAGAAACAATGCCTCTAACCACAGGTCACGTACGAAAAATAATGCCCCGTTTAAGCCATTCTGAAGGGGTGGAGCGGAAAATGAAAATAAATACGGCCTTTTAAAATTTAAATGCTCCAGCGATTTCATTCCGTCAACCCCTTAGAACCCACCAAGAGCTAAATTCAGGTGTTTGCGAGTAGTTTCATTTAAAACGGAGAGGGCTGCCTTCCGCCTGTGTTTTCTGTTGTACTGACATGAGAGTCAGGGCTCCGAGCTTTCGGTCTGCGAACTACATCACTGAGCCTCTTCTAAAAGCATTTAAATAAAAACACTCCAGCGACTGTACGCAATGTAAACATAATATCATTTTAAAGAGCTATATTAAGCGCATATGAGCTGCTTTTATATGGTTTACGGATGAGCTTCAGGGCTGGCGTTTCTTCGTCCGTGTTCACAAAACTACATATTTTAAAGGCATTTAAAAAATAAAAACACTCCAGCGATTGAACAGTAATAGTAGATTAGTGTATTGAAAACGTTAAAATGCTTGCTTATTTGTGCTGCATTTTTGTGGAAACGAATTAGCTAGTAAAGACTGTTTCATGAATATGGTCTCATCGTTTGAGCCACATAGTTCAACAAAGCACGGCCGTTTTTAATGACCAACTAATAACTTCTGCTATTTAACTGATAAGAGTTCTCAAAAAATGCAACTGTATTGAACATAGCACCCAATCACTCGTTTAATATTTTTTGTTCCCTGTCATTTCGCTGTATTTTATGTTTGATTTAGCACAGGTGCCCTCTTACGTCATACTCCGAAAGTCCCCTTAGGCATTTGTGCGCATGCGCGCTACTCATGAATGGTGCTTTATAGAGGACGCACAAAAATACAGATTAAAATCATTTATATTTAGGTTAAATGTAAGATATAGCTTGTGCTGCATGTTAGCTTGCAAATTATGCCCAAGAACATAATTTATTAAGCCATATGTCTTACTAACAAGAAACAATGCCTCTAACCACAGGTCACGTACGAAAAATAATGCCCCGTTTAAGCCATTCTGAAGGGGTGGAGCGGAAAATGAAAATAAATACGGCCTTTTAAAATTTAAATGCTCCAGCGATTTCATTCCGTCAACCCCTTAGAACCCACCAAGAGCTAAATTCAGGTGTTTGCGAGTAGTTTCATTTAAAACGGAGAGGGCTGCCTTCCGCCTGTGTTTTCTGTTGTACTGACATGAGAGTCAGGGCTCCGAGCTTTCGGTCTGCGAACTACATCACTGAGCCTCTTCTAAAAGCATTTAAATAAAAACACTCCAGCGACTGTACGCAATGTAAACATAATATCATTTTAAAGAGCTATATTAAGCGCATATGAGCTGCTTTTATATGGTTTACGGATGAGCTTCAGGGCTGGCGTTTCTTCGTCCGTGTTCACAAAACTACATATTTTAAAGGCATTTAAAAAATAAAAACACTCCAGCGATTGAACAGTAATAGTAGATTAGTGTATTGAAAACGTTAAAATGCTTGCTTATTTGTGCTGCATTTTTGTGGAAACGAATTAGCTAGTAAAGACTGTTTCATGAATATGGTCTAATCGTTTGAGCCACATAGTTCAACAAAGCACGGCCGTTTTTAATGACCAACTAATAACTTCTGCTATTTAACTGATAAGAGTTCTCAAAAAATGCAACTGTATTGAACATAGCACCCAATCACTCGTTTAATATTTTTTGATCCCTGTCATTTCGCTGTATTTTATGTTTGATTTAGCACAGGTGCCCTCTTACGTCATACTCCGAAAGTCCCCTTAGGCATTTGTGCGCATGCGCGCTACTCATAAATGGTGCTTTATAGAGGACGCACAAAAATACAGATTAAAATCATTTATATTTAGGTTAAATGGAAGATATAGCTTGTGCTGCATGTTAGCTTGCAAATTATGCCCAAGAACATAATTTATTAAGCCATATGTCTTACTAACAAGAAACAATGCCTCTAACCACAGGTCACGTACGAAAAATAATGCCCCGTTTAAGCCATTCTGAAGGGGTGGAGCGGAAAATGAAAATAAATACGGCCTTTTAAAATTTAAATGCTCCAGCGATTTCATTCCGTCAACCCCTTAGAACCCACCAAGAGCTAAATTCAGGTGTTTGCGAGTAGTTTCATTTAAAACGGAGAGGGCTGCCTTCAGCCTGTGTTTTCTGTTGTACTCACATGAGAGTCAGGGCTCCGAGCTCTCGGTCTGCGAACTACATCACTGAACCTCTTTTAAAAGCATTTAAATAAAAACACTCCAGCGACTGTACGCAATGTAAACATAATATCATTTTAAAGAGCTTTATTAAGCGCATATGAGCTGCTTTTATATGGTTTACGGATAAGCTTCAGGGCTGGCGTTTCTTCGTCCGTGTTCACAAAACTACATATTTTAAAGGCATTTAAAAAATAAAAACACTCCAGCGATTGAACAGTAATAGTAGATTAGTGTATTGAAAACGTTAAAATGCTTGCTTATTTGTGCTGCATTTTTGTGGAAACGAATTAGCTAGTAAAGACTGTTTCATGAATATGGTCTCATCGTTTGAGCCACATAGTTCAACAAAGCACGGCCGTTTTTAATGACCAACTAATAACTTCTGCTATTTAACTGATAAGAGTTCTCAAAAAATGCAACTGTATTGAACATAGCACCCAATCACTCGTTTAATATTTTTTGTTCCCTGTCATTTCGCTGTATTTTATGTTTGATTTAGCACAGGTGCCCTCTTACGTCATACTCCGAAAGTCCCCTTAGGCATTTGTGCGCTACTCATAAATGGTGCTTTATAGAGGACGCACAAAAATACAGATTAAAATCATTTATATTTAGGTTAAATGGAAGATATAGCTTGTGCTGCATGTTAGCTTGCAAATTATGCCCAAGAACATAATTTATTAAGCCATATGTCTTACTAACAAGAAACAATGCCTCTAACCACAGGTCACGTACGAAAAATAATGCCCCGTTTAAGCCATTCTGAAGGGGTGGAGCGGAAAATGAAAATAAATACGGCCTTTTAAAATTTAAATGCTCCAGCGATTTCATTCCGTCAACCCCTTAGAACCCACCAAGAGCTAAATTCAGGTGTTTGCGAGTAGTTTCATTTAAAACGGAGAGGGCTGCCTTCAGCCTGTGTTTTCTGTTGTACTGACATGAGAGTCAGGGCTCCGAGCTTTCGGTCTGCGAACTACATCACTGAGCCTCTTCTAGCATTTAAATAAAAACACTCCAGCGACTGTACGCAATGTAAACATAATATCATTTTAAAGAGCTATATTAAGCGCATATGAGCTGCTTTTATATGGTTTACGGATGAGCTTCAGGGCTGGCGTTTCTTCGTTCGTGTTCACAAAACTACATATTTTAAAGGCATTTAAAAAATAAAAACACTCCAGCGATTGAACAGTAATAGTAGATTAGTGTATTGAAAACGTTAAAATGCTTGCTTATTTGTGCTGCATTTTTGTGGAAACGAATTAGCTAGTAAAGACTGTTTCATGAATATGGTCTCATCGTTTGAGCCACATAGTTCAACAAAGCACGGCCGTTTTTAATGACCAACTAATAACTTCTGCTATTTAACTGATAAGAGTTCTCAAAAAATGCAACTGTATTGAACATAGCACCCAATCACTCGTTTAATATTTTTTGTTCCCTGTCATTTCGCTGTATTTTATGTTTGATTTAGCACAGGTGCCCTCTCACGTCATACTCCGAAAGTCCCCTTAGGCATTTGTGCGCATGCGCGCTACTCATAAATGGTGCTTTATAGAGGACGCACAAAAATACAGATTAAAATCATTTATATTTAGGTTAAATGGAAGATATAGCTTGTGCTGCATGTTAGCTTGCAAATTATGCCCAAGAACATAATTTATTAAGCCATATGTCTTACTAACAAGAAACAATGCCTCTAACCACAGGTCACGTACGAAAAATAATGCCCCGTTTAAGCCATTCTGAAGGGGTGGAGCGGAAAATGAAAATAAATACGGCCTTTTAAAATTTAAATGCTCCAGCGATTTCATTCCGTCAACCCCTTAGAACCCACCAAGAGCTAAATTCAGGTGTTTGCGAGTAGTTTCATTTAAAACGGAGAGGGCTGCCTTCCGCCTGTGTTTTCTGTTGTACTGACATGAGAGTCAGGGCTCCGAGCTTTCGGTCTGCGAACTACATCACTGAGCCTCTTCTAAAAGCATTTAAATAAAAACACTCCAGCGACTGTACGCAATGTAAACATAATATCATTTTAAAGAGCTATATTAAGCGCATATGAGCTGCTTTTATATGGTTTACGGATGAGCTTCAGGGCTGGCGTTTCTTCGTCCGTGTTCACAAAACTACATATTTTAAAGGCATTTAAAAAATAAAAACACTCCAGCGATTGAACAGTAATAGTAGATTAGTGTATTGAAAACGTTAAAATGCTTGCTTATTTGTGCTGCATTTTTGTGGAAACGAATTAGCTAGTAAAGACTGTTTCATGAATATGGTCTCATCGTTTGAGCCACATAGTTCAACAAAGCACGGCCGTTTTTAATGACCAACTAATAACTTCTGCTATTTAACTGATAAGAGTTCTCAAAAAATGCAACTGTATTGAACATAGCACCCAATCACTCGTTTAATATTTTTTGTTCCCTGTCATTTCGCTGTATTTTATGTTTGATTTAGCACAGGTGCCCTCTTACGTCATACTCCGAAAGTCCCCTTAGGCATTTGTGCGCATGCGCGCTACTCATGAATGGTGCTTTATAGAGGACGCACAAAAATACAGATTAAAATCATTTATATTTAGGTTAAATGGAAGATATAGCTTGTGCTGCATGTTAGCTTGCAAATTATGCCCAAGAACATAATTTATTAAGCCATATGTCTTACTAACAAGAAACAATGCCTCTAACCACAGGTCACGTACGAAAAATAATGCCCCGTTTAAGCCATTCTGAAGGGGTGGAGCGGAAAATGAAAATAAATACGGCCTTTTAAAATTTAAATGCTCCAGCGATTTCATTCCGTCAACCCCTTAGAACCCACCAAGAGCTAAATTCAGGTGTTTGCGAGTAGTTTCATTTAAAACGGAGAGGGCTGCCTTCCGCCTGTGTTTTCTGTTGTACTGACATGAGAGTCAGGGCTCCGAGCTTTCGGTCTGCGAACTACATCACTGAGCCTCTTCTAAAAGCATTTAAATAAAAACACTCCAGCGACTGTACGCAATGTAAACATAATATCATTTTAAAGAGCTATATTAAGCGCATATGAGCTGCTTTTATATGGTTTACGGATGAGCTTCAGGGCTGGCGTTTCTTCGTCCGTGTTCACAAAACTACATATTTTAAAGGCATTTAAAAAATAAAAACACTCCAGCGATTGAACAGTAATAGTAGATTAGTGTATTGAAAACGTTAAAATGCTTGCTTATTTGTGCTGCATTTTTGTGGAAACGAATTAGCTAGTAAAGACTGTTTCATGAATATGGTCTCATCGTTTGAGCCACATAGTTCAACAAAGCACGGCCGTTTTTAATGACCAACTAATAACTTCTGCTATTTAACTGATAAGAGTTCTCAAAAAATGCAACTGTATTGAACATAGCACCCAATCACTCGTTTAATATTTTTTGTTCCCTGTCATTTCGCTGTATTTTATGTTTGATTTAGCACAGGTGCCCTCTTACGTCATACTCCGAAAGTCCCCTTAGGCATTTGTGCGCATGCGCGCTACTCATGAATGGTGCTTTATAGAGGACGCACAAAAATACAGATTAAAATCATTTATATTTAGGTTAAATGTAAGATATAGCTTGTGCTGCATGTTAGCTTGCAAATTATGCCCAAGAACATAATTTATTAAGCCATATGTCTTACTAACAAGAAACAATGCCTCTAACCACAGGTCACGTACGAAAAATAATGCCCCGTTTAAGCCATTCTGAAGGGGTGGAGCGGAAAATGAAAATAAATACGGCCTTTTAAAATTTAAATGCTCCAGCGATTTCATTCCGTCAACCCCTTAGAACCCACCAAGAGCTAAATTCAGGTGTTTGCGAGTAGTTTCATTTAAAACGGAGAGGGCTGCCTTCCGCCTGTGTTTTCTGTTGTACTGACATGAGAGTCAGGGCTCCGAGCTTTCGGTCTGCGAACTACATCACTGAGCCTCTTCTAAAAGCATTTAAATAAAAACACTCCAGCGACTGTACGCAATGTAAACATAATATCATTTTAAAGAGCTATATTAAGCGCATATGAGCTGCTTTTATATGGTTTACGGATGAGCTTCAGGGCTGGCGTTTCTTCGTCCGTGTTCACAAAACTACATATTTTAAAGGCATTTAAAAAATAAAAACACTCCAGCGATTGAACAGTAATAGTAGATTAGTGTATTGAAAACGTTAAAATGCTTGCTTATTTGTGCTGCATTTTTGTGGAAACGAATTAGCTAGTAAAGACTGTTTCATGAATATGGTCTAATCGTTTGAGCCACATAGTTCAACAAAGCACGGCCGTTTTTAATGACCAACTAATAACTTCTGCTATTTAACTGATAAGAGTTCTCAAAAAATGCAACTGTATTGAACATAGCACCCAATCACTCGTTTAATATTTTTTGATCCCTGTCATTTCGCTGTATTTTATGTTTGATTTAGCACAGGTGCCCTCTTACGTCATACTCCGAAAGTCCCCTTAGGCATTTGTGCGCATGCGCGCTACTCATAAATGGTGCTTTATAGAGGACGCACAAAAATACAGATTAAAATCATTTATATTTAAGTTAAATGGAAGATATAGCTTGTGCTGCATGTTAGCTTGCAAATTATGCCCAAGAACATAATTTATTAAGCCATATGTCTTACTAACAAGAAACAATGCCTCTAACCACAGGTCACGTACGAAAAATAATGCCCCGTTTAAGCCATTCTGAAGGGGTGGAGCGGAAAATGAAAATAAATACGGCCTTTTAAAATTTAAATGCTCCAGCGATTTCATTCCGTCAACCCCTTAGAACCCACCAAGAGCTAAATTCA
This sequence comes from Garra rufa, assembly GCF_049309525.1. Taxonomy (NCBI): domain Eukaryota; kingdom Metazoa; phylum Chordata; class Actinopteri; order Cypriniformes; family Cyprinidae; genus Garra; species Garra rufa. Next base: position 23,271 of record NW_027394310.1, on the reverse strand, counting down.
GGTGTTTGCGAGTAGTTTCATTTAAAACGGAGAGGGCTGCCTTCAGCCTGTGTTTTCTGTTGTACTCACATGAGAGTCAGGGCTCCGAGCTCTCGGTCTGCGAACTACATCACTGAACCTCTTTTAAAAGCATTTAAATAAAAACACTCCAGCGACTGTACGCAATGTAAACATAATATCATTTTAAAGAGCTTTATTAAGCGCATATGAGCTGCTTTTATATGGTTTACGGATAAGCTTCAGGGCTGGCGTTTCTTCGTCCGTGTTCACAAAACTACATATTTTAAAGGCATTTAAAAAATAAAAACACTCCAGCGATTGAACAGTAATAGTAGATTAGTGTATTGAAAACGTTAAAATGCTTGCTTATTTGTGCTGCATTTTTGTGGAAACGAATTAGCTAGTAAAGACTGTTTCATGAATATGGTCTCATCGTTTGAGCCACATAGTTCAACAAAGCACGGCCGTTTTTAATGACCAACTAATAACTTCTGCTATTTAACTGATAAGAGTTCTCAAAAAATGCAACTGTATTGAACATAGCACCCAATCACTCGTTTAATATTTTTTGTTCCCTGTCATTTCGCTGTATTTTATGTTTGATTTAGCACAGGTGCCCTCTTACGTCATACTCCGAAAGTCCCCTTAGGCATTTGTGCGCTACTCATAAATGGTGCTTTATAGAGGACGCACAAAAATACAGATTAAAATCATTTATATTTAGGTTAAATGGAAGATATAGCTTGTGCTGCATGTTAGCTTGCAAATTATGCCCAAGAACATAATTTATTAAGCCATATGTCTTACTAACAAGAAACAATGCCTCTAACCACAGGTCACGTACGAAAAATAATGCCCCGTTTAAGCCATTCTGAAGGGGTGGAGCGGAAAATGAAAATAAATACGGCCTTTTAAAATTTAAATGCTCCAGCGATTTCATTCCGTCAACCCCTTAGAACCCACCAAGAGCTAAATTCAGGTGTTTGCGAGTAGTTTCATTTAAAACGGAGAGGGCTGCCTTCAGCCTGTGTTTTCTGTTGTACTGACATGAGAGTCAGGGCTCCGAGCTTTCGGTCTGCGAACTACATCACTGAGCCTCTTCTAGCATTTAAATAAAAACACTCCAGCGACTGTACGCAATGTAAACATAATATCATTTTAAAGAGCTATATTAAGCGCATATGAGCTGCTTTTATATGGTTTACGGATGAGCTTCAGGGCTGGCGTTTCTTCGTCCGTGTTCACAAAACTACATATTTTAAAGGCATTTAAAAAATAAAAACACTCCAGCGATTGAACAGTAATAGTAGATTAGTGTATTGAAAACGTTAAAATGCTTGCTTATTTGTGCTGCATTTTTGTGGAAACGAATTAGCTAGTAAAGACTGTTTCATGAATATGGTCTCATCGTTTGAGCCACATAGTTCAACAAAGCACGGCCGTTTTTAATGACCAACTAATAACTTCTGCTATTTAACTGATAAGAGTTCTCAAAAAATGCAACTGTATTGAACATAGCACCCAATCACTCGTTTAATATTTTTTGTTCCCTGTCATTTCGCTGTATTTTATGTTTGATTTAGCACAGGTGCCCTCTCACGTCATACTCCGAAAGTCCCCTTAGGCATTTGTGCGCATGCGCGCTACTCATAAATGGTGCTTTATAGAGGACGCACAAAAATACAGATTAAAATCATTTATATTTAGGTTAAATGGAAGATATAGCTTGTGCTGCATGTTAGCTTGCAAATTATGCCCAAGAACATAATTTATTAAGCCATATGTCTTACTAACAAGAAACAATGCCTCTAACCACAGGTCACGTACGAAAAATAATGCCCCGTTTAAGCCATTCTGAAGGGGTGGAGCGGAAAATGAAAATAAATACGGCCTTTTAAAATTTAAATGCTCCAGCGATTTCATTCCGTCAACCCCTTAGAACCCACCAAGAGCTAAATTCAGGTGTTTGCGAGTAGTTTCATTTAAAACGGAGAGGGCTGCCTTCCGCCTGTGTTTTCTGTTGTACTGACATGAGAGTCAGGGCTCCGAGCTTTCGGTCTGCGAACTACATCACTGAGCCTCTTCTAAAAGCATTTAAATAAAAACACTCCAGCGACTGTACGCAATGTAAACATAATATCATTTTAAAGAGCTATATTAAGCGCATATGAGCTGCTTTTATATGGTTTACGGATGAGCTTCAGGGCTGGCGTTTCTTCGTCCGTGTTCACAAAACTACATATTTTAAAGGCATTTAAAAAATAAAAACACTCCAGCGATTGAACAGTAATAGTAGATTAGTGTATTGAAAACGTTAAAATGCTTGCTTATTTGTGCTGCATTTTTGTGGAAACGAATTAGCTAGTAAAGACTGTTTCATGAATATGGTCTCATCGTTTGAGCCACATAGTTCAACAAAGCACGGCCGTTTTTAATGACCAACTAATAACTTCTGCTATTTAACTGATAAGAGTTCTCAAAAAATGCAACTGTATTGAACATAGCACCCAATCACTCGTTTAATATTTTTTGTTCCCTGTCATTTCGCTGTATTTTATGTTTGATTTAGCACAGGTGCCCTCTTACGTCATACTCCGAAAGTCCCCTTAGGCATTTGTGCGCATGCGCGCTACTCATGAATGGTGCTTTATAGAGGACGCACAAAAATACAGATTAAAATCATTTATATTTAGGTTAAATGGAAGATATAGCTTGTGCTGCATGTTAGCTTGCAAATTATGCCCAAGAACATAATTTATTAAGCCATATGTCTTACTAACAAGAAACAATGCCTCTAACCACAGGTCACGTACGAAAAATAATGCCCCGTTTAAGCCATTCTGAAGGGGTGGAGCGGAAAATGAAAATAAATACGGCCTTTTAAAATTTAAATGCTCCAGCGATTTCATTCCGTCAACCCCTTAGAACCCACCAAGAGCTAAATTCAGGTGTTTGCGAGTAGTTTCATTTAAAACGGAGAGGGCTGCCTTCCGCCTGTGTTTTCTGTTGTACTGACATGAGAGTCAGGGCTCCGAGCTTTCGGTCTGCGAACTACATCACTGAGCCTCTTCTAAAAGCATTTAAATAAAAACACTCCAGCGACTGTACGCAATGTAAACATAATATCATTTTAAAGAGCTATATTAAGCGCATATGAGCTGCTTTTATATGGTTTACGGATGAGCTTCAGGGCTGGCGTTTCTTCGTCCGTGTTCACAAAACTACATATTTTAAAGGCATTTAAAAAATAAAAACACTCCAGCGATTGAACAGTAATAGTAGATTAGTGTATTGAAAACGTTAAAATGCTTGCTTATTTGTGCTGCATTTTTGTGGAAACGAATTAGCTAGTAAAGACTGTTTCATGAATATGGTCTCATCGTTTGAGCCACATAGTTCAACAAAGCACGGCCGTTTTTAATGACCAACTAATAACTTCTGCTATTTAACTGATAAGAGTTCTCAAAAAATGCAACTGTATTGAACATAGCACCCAATCACTCGTTTAATATTTTTTGTTCCCTGTCATTTCGCTGTATTTTATGTTTGATTTAGCACAGGTGCCCTCTTACGTCATACTCCGAAAGTCCCCTTAGGCATTTGTGCGCATGCGCGCTACTCATGAATGGTGCTTTATAGAGGACGCACAAAAATACAGATTAAAATCATTTATATTTAGGTTAAATGGAAGATATAGCTTGTGCTGCATGTTAGCTTGCAAATTATGCCCAAGAACATAATTTATTAAGCCATATGTCTTACTAACAAGAAACAATGCCTCTAACCACAGGTCACGTACGAAAAATAATGCCCCGTTTAAGCCATTCTGAAGGGGTGGAGCGGAAAATGAAAATAAATACGGCCTTTTAAAATTTAAATGCTCCAGCGATTTCATTCCGTCAACCCCTTAGAACCCACCAAGAGCTAAATTCAGGTGTTTGCGAGTAGTTTCATTTAAAACGGAGAGGGCTGCCTTCCGCCTGTGTTTTCTGTTGTACTGACATGAGAGTCAGGGCTCCGAGCTTTCGGTCTGCGAACTACATCACTGAGCCTCTTCTAAAAGCATTTAAATAAAAACACTCCAGCGACTGTACGCAATGTAAACATAATATCATTTTAAAGAGCTATATTAAGCGCATATGAGCTGCTTTTATATGGTTTACGGATGAGCTTCAGGGCTGGCGTTTCTTCGTCCGTGTTCACAAAACTACATATTTTAAAGGCATTTAAAAAATAAAAACACTCCAGCGATTGAACAGTAATAGTAGATTAGTGTATTGAAAACGTTAAAATGCTTGCTTATTTGTGCTGCATTTTTGTGGAAACGAATTAGCTAGTAAAGACTGTTTCATGAATATGGTCTCATCGTTTGAGCCACATAGTTCAACAAAGCACGGCCGTTTTTAATGACCAACTAATAACTTCTGCTATTTAACTGATAAGAGTTCTCAAAAAATGCAACTGTATTGAACATAGCACCCAATCACTCGTTTAATATTTTTTGTTCCCTGTCATTTCGCTGTATTTTATGTTTGATTTAGCACAGGTGCCCTCTTACGTCATACTCCGAAAGTCCCCTTAGGCATTTGTGCGCATGCGCGCTACTCATGAATGGTGCTTTATAGAGGACGCACAAAAATACAGATTAAAATCATTTATATTTAGGTTAAATGTAAGATATAGCTTGTGCTGCATGTTAGCTTGCAAATTATGCCCAAGAACATAATTTATTAAGCCATATGTCTTACTAACAAGAAACAATGCCTCTAACCACAGGTCACGTACGAAAAATAATGCCCCGTTTAAGCCATTCTGAAGGGGTGGAGCGGAAAATGAAAATAAATACGGCCTTTTAAAATTTAAATGCTCCAGCGATTTCATTCCGTCAACCCCTTAGAACCCACCAAGAGCTAAATTCAGGTGTTTGCGAGTAGTTTCATTTAAAACGGAGAGGGCTGCCTTCCGCCTGTGTTTTCTGTTGTACTGACATGAGAGTCAGGGCTCCGAGCTTTCGGTCTGCGAACTACATCACTGAGCCTCTTCTAAAAGCATTTAAATAAAAACACTCCAGCGACTGTACGCAATGTAAACATAATATCATTTTAAAGAGCTATATTAAGCGCATATGAGCTGCTTTTATATGGTTTACGGATGAGCTTCAGGGCTGGCGTTTCTTCGTCCGTGTTCACAAAACTACATATTTTAAAGGCATTTAAAAAATAAAAACACTCCAGCGATTGAACAGTAATAGTAGATTAGTGTATTGAAAACGTTAAAATGCTTGCTTATTTGTGCTGCATTTTTGTGGAAACGAATTAGCTAGTAAAGACTGTTTCATGAATATGGTCTAATCGTTTGAGCCACATAGTTCAACAAAGCACGGCCGTTTTTAATGACCAACTAATAACTTCTGCTATTTAACTGATAAGAGTTCTCAAAAAATGCAACTGTATTGAACATAGCACCCAATCACTCGTTTAATATTTTTTGATCCCTGTCATTTCGCTGTATTTTATGTTTGATTTAGCACAGGTGCCCTCTTACGTCATACTCCGAAAGTCCCCTTAGGCATTTGTGCGCATGCGCGCTACTCATAAATGGTGCTTTATAGAGGACGCACAAAAATACAGATTAAAATCATTTATATTTAAGTTAAATGGAAGATATAGCTTGTGCTGCATGTTAGCTTGCAAATTATGCCCAAGAACATAATTTATTAAGCCATATGTCTTACTAACAAGAAACAATGCCTCTAACCACAGGTCACGTACGAAAAATAATGCCCCGTTTAAGCCATTCTGAAGGGGTGGAGCGGAAAATGAAAATAAATACGGCCTTTTAAAATTTAAATGCTCCAGCGATTTCATTCCGTCAACCCCTTAGAACCCACCAAGAGCTAAATTCAGGTGTTTGCGAGTAGTTTCATTTAAAACGGAGAGGGCTGCCTTCAGCCTGTGTTTTCTGTTGTACTCACATGAGAGTCAGGGCTCCGAGCTCTCGGTCTGCGAACTACATCACTGAACCTCTTTTAAAAGCATTTAAATAAAAACACTCCAGCGACTGTACGCAATGTAAACATAATATCATTTTAAAGAGCTTTATTAAGCGCATATGAGCTGCTTTTATATGGTTTACGGATAAGCTTCAGGGCTGGCGTTTCTTCGTCCGTGTTCACAAAACTACATATTTTAAAGGCATTTAAAAAATAAAAACACTCCAGCGATTGAACAGTAATAGTAGATTAGTGTATTGAAAACGTTAAAATGCTTGCTTATTTGTGCTGCATTTTTGTGGAAACGAATTAGCTAGTAAAGACTGTTTCATGAATATGGTCTCATCGTTTGAGCCACATAGTTCAACAAAGCACGGCCGTTTTTAATGACCAACTAATAACTTCTGCTATTTAACTGATAAGAGTTCTCAAAAAATGCAACTGTATTGAACATAGCACCCAATCACTCGTTTAATATTTTTTGTTCCCTGTCATTTCGCTGTATTTTATGTTTGATTTAGCACAGGTGCCCTCTTACGTCATACTCCGAAAGTCCCCTTAGGCATTTGTGCGCTACTCATAAATGGTGCTTTATAGAGGACGCACAAAAATACAGATTAAAATCATTTATATTTAGGTTAAATGGAAGATATAGCTTGTGCTGCATGTTAGCTTGCAAATTATGCCCAAGAACATAATTTATTAAGCCATATGTCTTACTAACAAGAAACAATGCCTCTAACCACAGGTCACGTACGAAAAATAATGCCCCGTTTAAGCCATTCTGAAGGGGTGGAGCGGAAAATGAAAATAAATACGGCCTTTTAAAATTTAAATGCTCCAGCGATTTCATTCCGTCAACCCCTTAGAACCCACCAAGAGCTAAATTCAGGTGTTTGCGAGTAGTTTCATTTAAAACGGAGAGGGCTGCCTTCAGCCTGTGTTTTCTGTTGTACTGACATGAGAGTCAGGGCTCCGAGCTTTCGGTCTGCGAACTACATCACTGAGCCTCTTCTAGCATTTAAATAAAAACACTCCAGCGACTGTACGCAATGTAAACATAATATCATTTTAAAGAGCTATATTAAGCGCATATGAGCTGCTTTTATATGGTTTACGGATGAGCTTCAGGGCTGGCGTTTCTTCGTCCGTGTTCACAAAACTACATATTTTAAAGGCATTTAAAAAATAAAAACACTCCAGCGATTGAACAGTAATAGTAGATTAGTGTATTGAAAACGTTAAAATGCTTGCTTATTTGTGCTGCATTTTTGTGGAAACGAATTAGCTAGTAAAGACTGTTTCATGAATATGGTCTCATCGTTTGAGCCACATAGTTCAACAAAGCACGGCCGTTTTTAATGACCAACTAATAACTTCTGCTATTTAACTGATAAGAGTTCTCAAAAAATGCAACTGTATTGAACATAGCACCCAATCACTCGTTTAATATTTTTTGTTCCCTGTCATTTCGCTGTATTTTATGTTTGATTTAGCACAGGTGCCCTCTCACGTCATACTCCGAAAGTCCCCTTAGGCATTTGTGCGCATGCGCGCTACTCATAAATGGTGCTTTATAGAGGACGCACAAAAATACAGATTAAAATCATTTATATTTAGGTTAAATGGAAGATATAGCTTGTGCTGCATGTTAGCTTGCAAATTATGCCCAAGAACATAATTTATTAAGCCATATGTCTTACTAACAAGAAACAATGCCTCTAACCACAGGTCACGTACGAAAAATAATGCCCCGTTTAAGCCATTCTGAAGGGGTGGAGCGGAAAATGAAAATAAATACGGCCTTTTAAAATTTAAATGCTCCAGCGATTTCATTCCGTCAACCCCTTAGAACCCACCAAGAGCTAAATTCAGGTGTTTGCGAGTAGTTTCATTTAAAACGGAGAGGGCTGCCTTCCGCCTGTGTTTTCTGTTGTACTGACATGAGAGTCAGGGCTCCGAGCTTTCGGTCTGCGAACTACATCACTGAGCCTCTTCTAAAAGCATTTAAATAAAAACACTCCAGCGACTGTACGCAATGTAAACATAATATCATTTTAAAGAGCTATATTAAGCGCATATGAGCTGCTTTTATATGGTTTACGGATGAGCTTCAGGGCTGGCGTTTCTTCGTCCGTGTTCACAAAACTACATATTTTAAAGGCATTTAAAAAATAAAAACACTCCAGCGATTGAACAGTAATAGTAGATTAGTGTATTGAAAACGTTAAAATGCTTGCTTATTTGTGCTGCATTTTTGTGGAAACGAATTAGCTAGTAAAGACTGTTTCATGAATATGGTCTCATCGTTTGAGCCACATAGTTCAACAAAGCACGGCCGTTTTTAATGACCAACTAATAACTTCTGCTATTTAACTGATAAGAGTTCTCAAAAAATGCAACTGTATTGAACATAGCACCCAATCACTCGTTTAATATTTTTTGTTCCCTGTCATTTCGCTGTATTTTATGTTTGATTTAGCACAGGTGCCCTCTTACGTCATACTCCGAAAGTCCCCTTAGGCATTTGTGCGCATGCGCGCTACTCATGAATGGTGCTTTATAGAGGACGCACAAAAATACAGATTAAAATCATTTATATTTAGGTTAAATGGAAGATATAGCTTGTGCTGCATGTTAGCTTGCAAATTATGCCCAAGAACATAATTTATTAAGCCATATGTCTTACTAACAAGAAACAATGCCTCTAACCACAGGTCACGTACGAAAAATAATGCCCCGTTTAAGCCATTCTGAAGGGGTGGAGCGGAAAATGAAAATAAATACGGCCTTTTAAAATTTAAATGCTCCAGCGATTTCATTCCGTCAACCCCTTAGAACCCACCAAGAGCTAAATTCAGGTGTTTGCGAGTAGTTTCATTTAAAACGGAGAGGGCTGCCTTCCGCCTGTGTTTTCTGTTGTACTGACATGAGAGTCAGGGCTCCGAGCTTTCGGTCTGCGAACTACATCACTGAGCCTCTTCTAAAAGCATTTAAATAAAAACACTCCAGCGACTGTACGCAATGTAAACATAATATCATTTTAAAGAGCTATATTAAGCGCATATGAGCTGCTTTTATATGGTTTACGGATGAGCTTCAGGGCTGGCGTTTCTTCGTCCGTGTTCACAAAACTACATATTTTAAAGGCATTTAAAAAATAAAAACACTCCAGCGATTGAACAGTAATAGTAGATTAGTGTATTGAAAACGTTAAAATGCTTGCTTATTTGTGCTGCATTTTTGTGGAAACGAATTAGCTAGTAAAGACTGTTTCATGAATATGGTCTCATCGTTTGAGCCACATAGTTCAACAAAGCACGGCCGTTTTTAATGACCAACTAATAACTTCTGCTATTTAACTGATAAGAGTTCTCAAAAAATGCAACTGTATTGAACATAGCACCCAATCACTCGTTTAATATTTTTTGTTCCCTGTCATTTCGCTGTATTTTATGTTTGATTTAGCACAGGTGCCCTCTTACGTCATACTCCGAAAGTCCCCTTAGGCATTTGTGCGCATGCGCGCTACTCATGAATGGTGCTTTATAGAGGACGCACAAAAATACAGATTAAAATCATTTATATTTAGGTTAAATGGAAGATATAGCTTGTGCTGCATGTTAGCTTGCAAATTATGCCCAAGAACATAATTTATTAAGCCATATGTCTTACTAACAAGAAACAATGCCTCTAACCACAGGTCACGTACGAAAAATAATGCCCCGTTTAAGCCATTCTGAAGGGGTGGAGCGGAAAATGAAAATAAATACGGCCTTTTAAAATTTAAATGCTCCAGCGATTTCATTCCGTCAACCCCTTAGAACCCACCAAGAGCTAAATTCAGGTGTTTGCGAGTAGTTTCATTTAAAACGGAGAGGGCTGCCTTCCGCCTGTGTTTTCTGTTGTACTGACATGAGAGTCAGGGCTCCGAGCTTTCGGTCTGCGAACTACATCACTGAGCCTCTTCTAAAAGCATTTAAATAAAAACACTCCAGCGACTGTACGCAATGTAAACATAATATCATTTTAAAGAGCTATATTAAGCGCATATGAGCTGCTTTTATATGGTTTACGGATGAGCTTCAGGGCTGGCGTTTCTTCGTCCGTGTTCACAAAACTACATATTTTAAAGGCATTTAAAAAATAAAAACACTCCAGCGATTGAACAGTAATAGTAGATTAGTGTATTGAAAACGTTAAAATGCTTGCTTATTTGTGCTGCATTTTTGTGGAAACGAATTAGCTAGTAAAGACTGTTTCATGAATATGGTCTCATCGTTTGAGCCACATAGTTCAACAAAGCACGGCCGTTTTTAATGACCAACTAATAACTTCTGCTATTTAACTGATAAGAGTTCTCAAAAAATGCAACTGTATTGAACATAGCACCCAATCACTCGTTTAATATTTTTTGTTCCCTGTCATTTCGCTGTATTTTATGTTTGATTTAGCACAGGTGCCCTCTTACGTCATACTCCGAAAGTCCCCTTAGGCATTTGTGCGCATGCGCGCTACTCATGAATGGTGCTTTATAGAGGACGCACAAAAATACAGATTAAAATCATTTATATTTAGGTTAAATGTAAGATATAGCTTGTGCTGCATGTTAGCTTGCAAATTATGCCCAAGAACATAATTTATTAAGCCATATGTCTTACTAACAAGAAACAATGCCTCTAACCACAGGTCACGTACGAAAAATAATGCCCCGTTTAAGCCATTCTGAAGGGGTGGAGCGGAAAATGAAAATAAATACGGCCTTTTAAAATTTAAATGCTCCAGCGATTTCATTCCGTCAACCCCTTAGAACCCACCAAGAGCTAAATTCAGGTGTTTGCGAGTAGTTTCATTTAAAACGGAGAGGGCTGCCTTCCGCCTGTGTTTTCTGTTGTACTGACATGAGAGTCAGGGCTCCGAGCTTTCGGTCTGCGAACTACATCACTGAGCCTCTTCTAGCATTTAAATAAAAACACTCCAGCGACTGTACGCAATGTAAACATAATATCATTTTAAAGAGCTATATTAAGCGCATATGAGCTGCTTTTATATGGTTTACGGATGAGCTTCAGGGCTGGCGTTTCTTCGTCCGTGTTCACAAAACTACATATTTTAAAGGCATTTAAAAAATAAAAACACTCCAGCGATTGAACAGTAATAGTAGATTAGTGTATTGAAAACGTTAAAATGCTTGCTTATTTGTGCTGCATTTTTGTGGAAACGAATTAGCTAGTAAAGACTGTTTCATGAATATGGTCTCATCGTTTGAGCCACATAGTTCAACAAAGCACGGCCGTTTTTAATGACCAACTAATAACTTCTGCTATTTAACTGATAAGAGTTCTCAAAAAATGCAACTGTATTGAACATAGCACCCAATCACTCGTTTAATATTTTTTGTTCCCTGTCATTTCGCTGTATTTTATGTTTGATTTAGCACAGGTGCCCTCTTACGTCATACTCCGAAAGTCCCCTTAGGCATTTGTGCGCATGCGCGCTACTCATAAATGGTGCTTTATAGAGGACGCACAAAAATACAGATTAAAATCATTTATATTTAGGTTAAATGGAAGATATAGCTTGTGCTGCATGTTAGCTTGCAAATTATGCCCAAGAACATAATTTATTAAGCCATATGTCTTACTAACAAGAAACAATGCCTCTAACCACAGGTCACGTACGAAAAATAATGCCCCGTTTAAGCCATTCTGAAGGGGTGGAGCGGAAAATGAAAATAAATACGGCCTTTTAAAATTTAAATGCTCCAGCGATTTCATTCCGTCAACCCCTTAGAACCCACCAAGAGCTAAATTCAGGTGTTTGCGAGTAGTTTCATTTAAAACGGAGAGGGCTGCCTTCCGCCTGTGTTTTCTGTTGTACTGACATGAGAGTCAGGGCTCCGAGCTTTCGGTCTGCGAACTACATCACTGAGCCTCTTCTAAAAGCATTTAAATAAAAACACTCCAGCGACTGTACGCAATGTAAACATAATATCATTTTAAAGAGCTATATTAAGCGCATATGAGCTGCTTTTATATGGTTTACGGATGAGCTTCAGGGCTGGCGTTTCTTCGTCCGTGTTCACAAAACTACATATTTTAAAGGCATTTAAAAAATAAAAACACTCCAGCGATTGAACAGTAATAGTAGATTAGTGTATTGAAAACGTTAAAATGCTTGCTTATTTGTGCTGCATTTTTGTGGAAACGAATTAGCTAGTAAAGACTGTTTCATGAATATGGTCTCATCGTTTGAGCCACATAGTTCAACAAAGCACGGCCGTTTTTAATGACCAACTAATAACTTCTGCTATTTAACTGATAAGAGTTCTCAAAAAATGCAACTGTATTGAACATAGCACCCAATCACTCGTTTAATATTTTTTGTTCCCTGTCATTTCGCTGTATTTTATGTTTGATTTAGCACAGGTGCCCTCTTACGTCATACTCCGAAAGTCCCCTTAGGCATTTGTGCGCATGCGCGCTACTCATGAATGGTGCTTTATAGAGGACGCACAAAAATACAGATTAAAATCATTTATATTTAGGTTAAATGTAAGATATAGCTTGTGCTGCATGTTAGCTTGCAAATTATGCCCAAGAACATAATTTATTAAGCCATATGTCTTACTAACAAGAAACAATGCCTCTAACCACAGGTCACGTACGAAAAATAATGCCCCGTTTAAGCCATTCTGAAGGGGTGGAGCGGAAAATGAAAATAAATACGGCCTTTTAAAATTTAAATGCTCCAGCGATTTCATTCCGTCAACCCCTTAGAACCCACCAAGAGCTAAATTCAGGTGTTTGCGAGTAGTTTCATTTAAAACGGAGAGGGCTGCCTTCAGCCTGTGTTTTCTGTTGTACTGACATGAGAGTCAGGGCTCCGAGCTTTCGGTCTGCGAACTACATCACTGAGCCTCTTCTAAAAGCATTTAAATAAAAACACTCCAGCGACTGTACGCAATGTAAACATAATATCATTTTAAAGAGCTATATTAAGCGCATATGAGCTGCTTTTATATGGTTTACGGATGAGCTTCAGGGCTGGCGTTTCTTCGTCCGTGTTCACAAAACTACATATTTTAAAGGCATTTAAAAAATAAAAACACTCCAGCGATTGAACAGTAATAGTAGATTAGTGTATTGAAAACGTTAAAATGCTTGCTTATTTGTGCTGCATTTTTGTGGAAACGAATTAGCTAGTAAAGACTGTTTCATGAATATGGTCTCATCGTTTGAGCCACATAGTTCAACAAAGCACGGCCGTTTTTAACGACCAACTAATAACTTCTGCTATTTAACTGATAAGAGTTCTCAAAAAATGCAACTGTATTGAACATAGCACCCAATCACTCGTTTAATATTTTTTGTTCCCTGTCATTTCGCTGTATTTTATGTTTGATTTAGCACAGGTGCCCTCTTACGTCATACTCCGAAAGTCCCCTTAGGCATTTGTGCGCATGCGCGCTACTCATAAATGGTGCTTTATAGAGGACGCACAAAAATACAGATTAAAATCATTTATATTTAGGTTAAATGGAAGATATAGCTTGTGCTGCATGTTAGCTTGCAAATTATGCCCAAGAACATAATTTATTAAGCCATATGTCTTACTAACAAGAAACAATGCCTCTAACCACAGGTCACGTACGAAAAATAATGCCCCGTTTAAGCCATTCTGAAGGGGTGGAGCGGAAAATGAAAATAAATACGGCCTTTTAAAATTTAAATGCTCCAGCGATTTCATTCCGTCAACCCCTTAGAACCCACCAAGAGCTAAATTCAGGTGTTTGCGAGTAGTTTCATTTAAAACGGAGAGGGCTGCCTTCCGCCTGTGTTTTCTGTTGTACTGACATGAGAGTCAGGGCTCCGAGCTTTCGGTCTGCGAACTACATCACTGAGCCTCTTCTAAAAGCATTTAAATAAAAACACTTCAGCGACTGTACGCAATGTAAACATAATATCATTTTAAAGAGCTATATTAAGCGCATATGAGCTGCTTTTATATGGTTTACGGATGAGCTTCAGGGCTGGCGTTTCTTCGTCCGTGTTCACAAAACTACATATTTTAAAGGCATTTAAAAAATAAAAACACTCCAGCGATTGAACAGTAATAGTAGATTAGTGTATTGAAAACGTTAAAATGCTTGCTTATTTGTGCTGCATTTTTGTGGAAACGAATTAGCTAGTAAAGACTGTTTCATGAATATGGTCTCATCGTTTGAGCCACATAGTTCAACAAAGCACGGCCGTTTTTAATGACCAACTAATAACTTCTGCTATTTAACTGATAAGAGTTCTCAAAAAATGCAACTGTATTGAACATAGCACCCAATCACTCGTTTAATATTTTTTGTTCCCTGTCATTTCGCTGTATTTTATGTTTGATTTAGCACAGGTGCCCTCTTACGTCATACTCCGAAAGTCCCCTTAGGCATTTGTGCGCATGCGCGCTACTCATGAATGGTGCTTTATAGAGGACGCACAAAAATACAGATTAAAATCATTTATATTTAGGTTAAATGTAAGATATAGCTTGTGCTGCATGTTAGCTTGCAAATTATGCCCAAGAACATAATTTATTAAGCCATATGTCTTACTAACAAGAAACAATGCCTCTAACCACAGGTCACGTACGAAAAATAATGCCCCGTTTAAGCCATTCTGAAGGGGTGGAGCGGAAAATGAAAATAAATACGGCCTTTTAAAATTTAAATGCTCCAGCGATTTCATTCCGTCAACCCCTTAGAACCCACCAAGAGCTAAATTCAGGTGTTTGCGAGTAGTTTCATTTAAAACGGAGAGGGCTGCCTTCCGCCTGTGTTTTCTGTTGTACTGACATGAGAGTCAGGGCTCCGAGCTTTCGGTCTGCGAACTACATCACTGAGCCTCTTCTAAAAGCATTTAAATAAAAACACTCCAGCGACTGTACGCAATGTAAACATAATATCATTTTAAAGAGCTATATTAAGCGCATATGAGCTGCTTTTATATGGTTTACGGATGAGCTTCAGGGCTGGCGTTTCTTCGTCCGTGTTCACAAAACTACATATTTTAAAGGCATTTAAAAAATAAAAACACTCCAGCGATTGAACAGTAATAGTAGATTAGTGTATTGAAAACGTTAAAATGCTTGCTTATTTGTGCTGCATTTTTGTGGAAACGAATTAGCTAGTAAAGACTGTTTCATGAATATGGTCTCATCGTTTGAGCCACATAGTTCAACAAAGCACGGCCGTTTTTAACGACCAACTAATAACTTCTGCTATTTAACTGATAAGAGTTCTCAAAAAATGCAACTGTATTGAACATAGCACCCAATCACTCGTTTAATATTTTTTGTTCCCTGTCATTTCGCTGTATTTTATGTTTGATTTAGCACAGGTGCCCTCTTACGTCATACTCCGAAAGTCCCCTTAGGCATTTGTGCGCATGCGCGCTACTCATGAATGGTGCTTTATAGAGGACGCACAAAAATACAGATTAAAATCATTTATATTTAGGTTAAATGTAAGATATAGCTTGTGCTGCATGTTAGCTTGCAAATTATGCCCAAGAACATAATTTATTAAGCCATATGTCTTACTAACAAGAAACAATGCCTCTAACCACAGGTCACGTACGAAAAATAATGCCCCGTTTAAGCCATTCTGAAGGGGTGGAGCGGAAAATGAAAATAAATACGGCCTTTTAAAATTTAAATGCTCCAGCGATTTCATTCCGTCAACCCCTTAGAACCCACCAAGAGCTAAATTCAGGTGTTTGCGAGTAGTTTCATTTAAAACGGAGAGGGCTGCCTTCCGCCTGTGTTTTCTGTTGTACTGACATGAGAGTCAGGGCTCCGAGCTTTCGGTCTGCGAACTACATCACTGAGCCTCTTCTAAAAGCATTTAAATAAAAACACTCCAGCGACTGTACGCAATGTAAACATAATATCATTTTAAAGAGCTATATTAAGCGCATATGAGCTGCTTTTATATGGTTTACGGATGAGCTTCAGGGCTGGCGTTTCTTCGTCCGTGTTCACAAAACTACATATTTTAAAGGCATTTAAAAAATAAAAACACTCCAGCGATTGAACAGTAATAGTAGATTAGTGTATTGAAAACGTTAAAATGCTTGCTTATTTGTGCTGCATTTTTGTGGAAACGAATTAGCTAGTAAAGACTGTTTCATGAATATGGTCTCATCGTTTGAGCCACATAGTTCAACAAAGCACGGCCGTTTTTAACGACCAACTAATAACTTCTGCTATTTAACTGATAAGAGTTCTCAAAAAATGCAACTGTATTGAACATAGCACCCAATCACTCGTTTAATATTTTTTGTTCCCTGTCATTTCGCTGTATTTTATGTTTGATTTAGCACAGGTGCCCTCTTACGTCATACTCCGAAAGTCCCCTTAGGCATTTGTGCGCATGCGCGCTACTCATGAATGGTGCTTTATAGAGGACGCACAAAAATACAGATTAAAATCATTTATATTTAGGTTAAATGTAAGATATAGCTTGTGCTGCATGTTAGCTTGCAAATTATGCCCAAGAACATAATTTATTAAGCCATATGTCTTACTAACAAGAAACAATGCCTCTAACCACAGGTCACGTACGAAAAATAATGCCCCGTTTAAGCCATTCTGAAGGGGTGGAGCGGAAAATGAAAATAAATACGGCCTTTTAAAATTTAAATGCTCCAGCGATTTCATTCCGTCAACCCCTTAGAACCCACCAAGAGCTAAATTCAGGTGTTTGCGAGTAGTTTCATTTAAAACGGAGAGGGCTGCCTTCCGCCTGTGTTTTCTGTTGTACTGACATGAGAGTCAGGGCTCCGAGCTTTCGGTCTGCGAACTACATCACTGAGCCTCTTCTAAAAGCATTTAAATAAAAACACTCCAGCGACTGTACGCAATGTAAACATAATATCATTTTAAAGAGCTATATTAAGCGCATATGAGCTGCTTTTATATGGTTTACGGATGAGCTTCAGGGCTGGCGTTTCTTCGTCCGTGTTCACAAAACTACATATTTTAAAGGCATTTAAAAAATAAAAACACTCCAGCGATTGAACAGTAATAGTAGATTAGTGTATTGAAAACGTTAAAATGCTTGCTTATTTGTGCTGCATTTTTGTGGAAACGAATTAGCTAGTAAAGACTGTTTCATGAATATGGTCTCATCGTTTGAGCCACATAGTTCAACAAAGCACGGCCGTTTTTAATGACCAACTAATAACTTCTGCTATTTAACTGATAAGAGTTCTCAAAAAATGCAACTGTATTGAACATAGCACCCAATCACTCGTTTAATATTTTTTGTTCCCTGTCATTTCGCTGTATTTTATGTTTGATTTAGCACAGGTGCCCTCTTACGTCATACTCCGAAAGTCCCCTTAGGCATTTGTGCGCATGCGCGCTACTCATGAATGGTGCTTTATAGAGGACGCACAAAAATACAGATTAAAATCATTTATATTTAGGTTAAATGGAAGATATAGCTTGTGCTGCATGTTAGCTTGCAAATTATGCCCAAGAACATAATTTATTAAGCCATATGTCTTACTAACAAGAAACAATGCCTCTAACCACAGGTCACGTACGAAAAATAATGCCCCGTTTAAGCCATTCTGAAGGGGTGGAGCGGAAAATGAAAATAAATACGGCCTTTTAAAATTTAAATGCTCCAGCGATTTCATTCCGTCAACCCCTTAGAACCCACCAAGAGCTAAATTCAGGTGTTTGCGAGTAGTTTCATTTAAAACGGAGAGGGCTGCCTTCCGCCTGTGTTTTCTGTTGTACTGACATGAGAGTCAGGGCTCCGAGCTTTCGGTCTGCGAACTACATCACTGAGCCTCTTCTAAAAGCATTTAAATAAAAACACTCCAGCGACTGTACGCAATGTAAACATAATATCATTTTAAAGAGCTATATTAAGCGCATATGAGCTGCTTTTATATGGTTTACGGATGAGCTTCAGGGCTGGCGTTTCTTCGTCCGTGTTCACAAAACTACATATTTTAAAGGCATTTAAAAAATAAAAACACTCCAGCGATTGAACAGTAATAGTAGATTAGTGTATTGAAAACGTTAAAATGCTTGCTTATTTGTGCTGCATTTTTGTGGAAACGAATTAGCTAGTAAAGACTGTTTCATGAATATGGTCTCATCGTTTGAGCCACATAGTTCAACAAAGCACGGCCGTTTTTAATGACCAACTAATAACTTCTGCTATTTAACTGATAAGAGTTCTCAAAAAATGCAACTGTATTGAACATAGCACCCAATCACTCGTTTAATATTTTTTGTTCCCTGTCATTTCGCTGTATTTTATGTTTGATTTAGCACAGGTGCCCTCTTACGTCATACTCCGAAAGTCCCCTTAGGCATTTGTGCGCATGCGCGCTACTCATGAATGGTGCTTTATAGAGGACGCACAAAAATACAGATTAAAATCATTTATATTTAGGTTAAATGGAAGATATAGCTTGTGCTGCATGTTAGCTTGCAAATTATGCCCAAGAACATAATTTATTAAGCCATATGTCTTACTAACAAGAAACAATGCCTCTAACCACAGGTCACGTACGAAAAATAATGCCCCGTTTAAGCCATTCTGAAGGGGTGGAGCGGAAAATGAAAATAAATACGGCCTTTTAAAATTTAAATGCTCCAGCGATTTCATTCCGTCAACCCCTTAGAACCCACCAAGAGCTAAATTCAGGTGTTTGCGAGTAGTTTCATTTAAAACGGAGAGGGCTGCCTTCCGCCTGTGTTTTCTGTTGTACTGACATGAGAGTCAGGGCTCCGAGCTTTCGGTCTGCGAACTACATCACTGAGCCTCTTCTAAAAGCATTTAAATAAAAACACTCCAGCGACTGTACGCAATGTAAACATAATATCATTTTAAAGAGCTATATTAAGCGCATATGAGCTGCTTTTATATGGTTTACGGATGAGCTTCAGGGCTGGCGTTTCTTCGTCCGTGTTCACAAAACTACATATTTTAAAGGCATTTAAAAAATAAAAACACTCCAGCGATTGAACAGTAATAGTAGATTAGTGTATTGAAAACGTTAAAATGCTTGCTTATTTGTGCTGCATTTTTGTGGAAACGAATTAGCTAGTAAAGACTGTTTCATGAATATGGTCTCATCGTTTGAGCCACATAGTTCAACAAAGCACGGCCGTTTTTAACGACCAACTAATAACTTCTGCTATTTAACTGATAAGAGTTCTCAAAAAATGCAACTGTATTGAACATAGCACCCAATCACTCGTTTAATATTTTTTGTTCCCTGTCATTTCGCTGTATTTTATGTTTGATTTAGCACAGGTGCCCTCTTACGTCATACTCCGAAAGTCCCCTTAGGCATTTGTGCGCATGCGCGCTACTCATGAATGGTGCTTTATAGAGGACGCACAAAAATACAGATTAAAATCATTTATATTTAGGTTAAATGTAAGATATAGCTTGTGCTGCATGTTAGCTTGCAAATTATGCCCAAGAACATAATTTATTAAGCCATATGTCTTACTAACAAGAAACAATGCCTCTAACCACAGGTCACGTACGAAAAATAATGCCCCGTTTAAGCCATTCTGAAGGGGTGGAGCGGAAAATGAAAATAAATACGGCCTTTTAAAATTTAAATGCTCCAGCGATTTCATTCCGTCAACCCCTTAGAACCCACCAAGAGCTAAATTCAGGTGTTTGCGAGTAGTTTCATTTAAAACGGAGAGGGCTGCCTTCCGCCTGTGTTTTCTGTTGTACTGACATGAGAGTCAGGGCTCCGAGCTTTCGGTCTGCGAACTACATCACTGAGCCTCTTCTAAAAGCATTTAAATAAAAACACTCCAGCGACTGTACGCAATGTAAACATAATATCATTTTAAAGAGCTATATTAAGCGCATATGAGCTGCTTTTATATGGTTTACGGATGAGCTTCAGGGCTGGCGTTTCTTCGTCCGTGTTCACAAAACTACATATTTTAAAGGCATTTAAAAAATAAAAACACTCCAGCGATTGAACAGTAATAGTAGATTAGTGTATTGAAAACGTTAAAATGCTTGCTTATTTGTGCTGCATTTTTGTGGAAACGAATTAGCTAGTAAAGACTGTTTCATGAATATGGTCTCATCGTTTGAGCCACATAGTTCAACAAAGCACGGCCGTTTTTAACGACCAACTAATAACTTCTGCTATTTAACTGATAAGAGTTCTCAAAAAATGCAACTGTATTGAACATAGCACCCAATCACTCGTTTAATATTTTTGTTCCCTGTCATTTCGCTGTATTTTATGTTTGATTTAGCACAGGTGCCCTCTTACGTCATACTCCGAAAGTCCCCTTAGGCATTTGTGCGCATGCGCGCTACTCATGAATGGTGCTTTATAGAGGACGCACAAAAATACAGATTAAAATCATTTATATTTAGGTTAAATGGAAGATATAGCTTGTGCTGCATGTTAGCTTGCAAATTATGCCCAAGAACATAATTTATTAAGCCATATGTCTTACTAACAAGAAACAATGCCTCTAACCACAGGTCACGTACGAAAAATAATGCCCCGTTTAAGCCATTCTGAAGGGGTGGAGCGGAAAATGAAAATAAATACGGCCTTTTAAAATTTAAATGCTCCAGCGATTTCATTCCGTCAACCCCTTAGAACCCACCAAGAGCTAAATTCAGGTGTTTGCGAGTAGTTTCATTTAAAACGGAGAGGGCTGCCTTCCGCCTGTGTTTTCTGTTGTACTGACATGAGAGTCAGGGCTCCGAGCTTTCGGTCTGCGAACTACATCACTGAGCCTCTTCTAAAAGCATTTAAATAAAAACACTCCAGCGACTGTACGCAATGTAAACATAATATCATTTTAAAGAGCTATATTAAGCGCATATGAGCTGCTTTTATATGGTTTACGGATGAGCTTCAGGGCTGGCGTTTCTTCGTCCGTGTTCACAAAACTACATATTTTAAAGGCATTTAAAAAATAAAAACACTCCAGCGATTGAACAGTAATAGTAGATTAGTGTATTGAAAACGTTAAAATGCTTGCTTATTTGTGCTGCATTTTTGTGGAAACGAATTAGCTAGTAAAGACTGTTTCATGAATATGGTCTCATCGTTTGAGCCACATAGTTCAACAAAGCACGGCCGTTTTTAATGACCAACTAATAACTTCTGCTATTTAACTGATAAGAGTTCTCAAAAAATGCAACTGTATTGAACATAGCACCCAATCACTCGTTTAATATTTTTTGTTCCCTGTCATTTCGCTGTATTTTATGTTTGATTTAGCACAGGTGCCCTCTTACGTCATACTCCGAAAGTCCCCTTAGGCATTTGTGCGCATGCGCGCTACTCATGAATGGTGCTTTATAGAGGACGCACAAAAATACAGATTAAAATCATTTATATTTAGGTTAAATGGAAGATATAGCTTGTGCTGCATGTTAGCTTGCAAATTATGCCCAAGAACATAATTTATTAAGCCATATGTCTTACTAACAAGAAACAATGCCTCTAACCACAGGTCACGTACGAAAAATAATGCCCCGTTTAAGCCATTCTGAAGGGGTGGAGCGGAAAATGAAAATAAATACGGCCTTTTAAAATTTAAATGCTCCAGCGATTTCATTCCGTCAACCCCTTAGAACCCACCAAGAGCTAAATTCAGGTGTTTGCGAGTAGTTTCATTTAAAACGGAGAGGGCTGCCTTCCGCCTGTGTTTTCTGTTGTACTGACATGAGAGTCAGGGGCTCCGAGCTTTCGGTCTGCGAACTACATCACTGAGCCTCTTCTAAAAGCATTTAAATAAAAACACTCCAGCGACTGTACGCAATGTAAACATAATATCATTTTAAAGAGCTATATTAAGCGCATATGAGCTGCTTTTATATGGTTTACGGATGAGCTTCAGGGCTGGCGTTTCTTCGTCCGTGTTCACAAAACTACATATTTTAAAGGCATTTAAAAAATAAAACACTCCAGCGATTGAACAGTAATAGTAGATTAGTGTATTGAAAACGTTAAAATGCTTGCTTATTTGTGCTGCATTTTTGTGGAAACGAATTAGCTAGTAAAGACTGTTTCATGAATATGGTCTCATCGTTTGAGCCACATAGTTCAACAAAGCACGGCCGTTTTTAATGACCAACTAATAACTTCTGCTATTTAACTGATAAGAGTTCTCAAAAAATGCAACTGTATTGAACATAGCACCCAATCACTCGTTTAATATTTTTTGTTCCCTGTCATTTCGCTGTATTTTATGTTTGATTTAGCACAGGTGCCCTCTTACGTCATACTCCGAAAGTCCCCTTAGGCATTTGTGCGCATGCGCGCTACTCATGAATGGTGCTTTATAGAGGACGCACAAAAATACAGATTAAAATCATTTATATTTAGGTTAAATGGAAGATATAGCTTGTGCTGCATGTTAGCTTGCAAATTATGCCAAGAACATAATTTATTAAGCCATATGTCTTACTAACAAGAAACAATGCCTCTAACCACAGGTCACGTACGAAAAATAATGCCCCGTTTAAGCCATTCTGAAGGGGTGGAGCGGAAAATGAAAATAAATACGGCCTTTTAAAATTTAAATGCTCCAGCGATTTCATTCCGTCAACCCCTTAGAACCCACCAAGAGCTAAATTCAGGTGTTTGCGAGTAGTTTCATTTAAAACGGAGAGGGCTGCCTTCCGCCTGTGTTTTCTGTTGTACTGACATGAGAGTCAGGGCTCCGAGCTTTCGGTCTGCGAACTACATCACTGAGCCTCTTCTAAAAGCATTTAAATAAAAACACTCCAGCGACTGTACGCAATGTAAACATAATATCATTTTAAAGAGCTATATTAAGCGCATATGAGCTGCTTTTATATGGTTTACGGATGAGCTTCAGGGCTGGCGTTTCTTCGTCCGTGTTCACAAAACTACATATTTTAAAGGCATTTAAAAAATAAAAACACTCCAGCGATTGAACAGTAATAGTAGATTAGTGTATTGAAAACGTTAAAATGCTTGCTTATTTGTGCTGCATTTTTGTGGAAACGAATTAGCTAGTAAAGACTGTTTCATGAATATGGTCTCATCGTTTGAGCCACATAGTTCAACAAAGCACGGCCGTTTTTAATGACCAACTAATAACTTCTGCTATTTAACTGATAAGAGTTCTCAAAAAATGCAACTGTATTGAACATAGCACCCAATCACTCGTTTAATATTTTTTGTTCCCTGTCATTTCGCTGTATTTTATGTTTGATTTAGCACAGGTGCCCT